>NW_016910993.1:786212-795052 GCF_001483705.2 Eufriesea mexicana
ATAAATAAGTGAATAATTATATAAATAATAATTCTATCTCAAATTCAACATTCTACTTCATAAAAATCAATTCTAATTAACCCTCAGTCGCCATTTAATCAGATTCTAAAGATCGATGTTAATTAATATATGAAATTTAAAATTACCCAACGATTCATAGAATATCGGAATAAAATAATTCTGCGTCTTAATTTGCATATTCTTCTTTTTATATCTTATTTATCGTTTTAAAAATATCGTAGACTTTATGGCAGAAAGTTTTCGAACTGCTATTTTTCTTTAACGAAAACATCGCCGAGTTGAAAGTGTTAATAATAAAAATTCATCGAATAATTCGTTTGATATAATTATGAAATCCTTTTTTAAATTTCGAAAATAACACTGAAAGAAATTTCGCAAATTTATTTGGAGTAATTTAACTACGCGTTATAATCGCGCTACATATTAACCCTTTGTACTCGAAAGGCGACTCTCAGTCGTCATTTAATCAGATTCTAAAAATCTTTGTTAATTAATATCTCGAATTTAAAATTGCCCAACGACGCGTGGAATATCGAGATAAAATCATTCTACCTCTTACAATTAATTTGCATTTCTTATTTACCATTTTGAAAATATCGTCGACTTTATGGCAGAAAATCTTCAAATTACTACGTTTCTGTAACGAAAAGATCGTCGAGTGCAAAGGGTTAAACGTTAATTACTCTGTGACACGTTTGTACTTTTTAATAGTGCTTTCTATGTTCTAATCCTCCATCTTCTTCGGGAAAAAGAGTTTCACGCGCGTTATTGACAAACACCAATCTGTCGGATGGTATAATAGCACGAAAGAAAACGTACTTTTTTGCATTTTGTTAATTACCTCGGACCTTATTAGACTGTTCCACGTTTCCATTCTCCAATTATCTACGCTTCGAGCGTTTCACGTTCAAGAATGTATTTCTCACGGAAATGCAGTTGCATGAGAGCTGCTTTGGTGAAGATATATGGGATTCAAAATAAAACATTCTAAGTCCCCGAATTTTTAAATAATCAGCACCCTCCCTTCGAAGAATATTTGTTTTATATTTAAAAAAAAACAGGAAAGAGAATTTTTTTAATGGAATATGTAGTAATAAAAACATTGAATACATATATAACTTGTTCAATTATGATTTAATTTCTATAACACTTCTAGAATGACAAAATACACATTCAGTGAGTTTCGAGACATCGACAATTGACGACACAGTATTGAGTACAGCCATCATCACTGTAATGTTAACGTTGAACTACTTCGTTCAATGAGGAAGTAAATTCCATATCAACTCTGGAATAATTAATATTTATTACGGTCGTTTTTTAAGATATTTCCAATTGTCAGTGCGATACTCACTATATCTGCCAATACAGCACTGTGGCCGTTGTATTAATCTGGTCTAAGGTGATTTAAATTTTGTAACAATTTTAGAATGGCAAAATGCAGATCCAGTGAATCTCGAGGCATTAACAATTGACAACATAGTACTGAATACAGCCATCCTCACTTTAACGTTGACGTTGGACTGCTTTATCCACTGAGGATGTAAATTCCAAGGCAATTCTGGAATAATTGATATTTATTATGGCTGTGGCGTGAGATATTTCCTATTGACATTGCGGTACACGATATATCCACCAATATTACACTGCAGCCGTCCATTTAATCTGTTCAATGATGATTTAAATTCTATAGCAATTCTAGAATGCAAAATAAAGATCCAGTGAGCCTCGAGATGTTGAAGCCTGACAACATACAACTGACAACATATATATATATATATATTGATGTAAAATAAATGATGTATGTAAGAAAGAATGAGTGGATCGAATGAAGTGATATAGAATATAGAATATGAAATATGTATATATGTACATATGTATAATATATGTAAATATGTATAATATAAAATATATAGAATATAGAATATGCGTGTAATGAATGAAGTGTGGTATAGACTGTGCATATTTATGTGATGTATGAAAAACAGAAAACAAATGAGAGAGTATTTGGATAGGTCAGTTACAATTTAGAATTGATTCAGAGCAAACGTGAGTACGAGTAACGTGAGAAAGTGTAAACGGAATAAGTTATATTTCATCGATAATTTTTACCCTGAGATATAATATTGTTTAATAAATATATAATATTTTTCATTTAAATATAATATCCGCGACTAACAGGATACACTCTCAAAAATGTAATACATATTAAATAATTGATACCTTTTAGTCGCTTCATTAAAAAAAAAAATTATGTCAATATTTGCGATAGTTCGGGAGAAAACGGTTTATATCATTTTATCGTCTCACCCTGTAAACAAGAAACAAGAAATGTTCAATCAGAATATTAAAATCGGTGCTTTTAACACTATAATTGCTAACTAATAATGAGTAATTAAATATATAGTAGTTAAATGAATGATAATAATTGTAATAGTATAATGAGGACGAAAAACTGTATACTATTATATTTCTACGTGAATATAGTTAATTTTGTCAAAAGGAGTTATATGTTAGCAGAAAGTGTAATAATAACTAATAGATACAGGCGTAACTAATAAATGCAGGCATTAACTACAAGAAACAAGAGATGTTCGATCAAAATATTAAAATCGATGCTTTTAACACTATAATTGCTAACCGATAATAAGTAATTAAATATATAGTAGTTAAATAAATGATAATATTGTAATAGTATAATGAGGACGAAAAACTGTATACTATTATATTTCTACGTGAATATAATTAATTTTGTCAAAAGGAGTTATATGTTAGCAGAAAGTGTAATAATAACTAATAGATACAGGCATAATTAATAAATACAGGCATTAATTACACGAAACAAGAGATGTTCAATCAAAATATTAAAATCGATGCTTTTAACACTATAATTGCTAACCAATAATGAGTAATTAAATACATAGTAGTTAAATGAATGATAATAATTGTAATAGTATAATGAGGAGAAAAAACTGTATACTATTATATTTCTACGTGAATATAGTTAATTTTGTCAAAAGGAGTTATATGTTAGCAGAAAGTGTAATAATAAAATATCCGATACAAGTCTAGCGTTAAGTCTTGTTTATGAATTTTATTATTTCTTGGTAATTTTCAAGTTTCTGTTAAAGATATGTTTTCGAGTAACGGATCGTTAATTTTGTATCCAATAAAAATGTAATTTTTCCTCGTTTTGTTTGCTTTTTCCGTAAAATTTATAATAGGTGCATTTGCCCTGTGTTCGACGTACATATTGCTTAATTTTAATTACGTACACCATGAAGGATTTTTAAAATTAAATTCCGCAGTTAACTGGTTTTTGTTATGTATCAATAATATAGTATGTATTAATATAGTATTAATATAGTATTAATTAACTATAGATTAATATAGTATATATTAACATAGTATATATTAATATTCAATGTTCAACAATGTCTAATAATAACAAATTGTATAAAAAATATATAATTGGAATGTTTAAATAAATTTTCATATTCATAATATCAAAATACCACTGATTAATAATGGAACAAAATAATAAACAGGATACATGGTAGAACGTATAAATTAAAAGTAAAAAAATTAAAGAATAACCCAGAAAGTTAGATTTTCAAAATTCCTGAATAATCTTTTTTTTATAGTTGTTCATACAAATATTACCGAATAATTAAAATTAATAACTAAGAAATGAAATGAAAGATCTTACAAATTTCTAAATAATCTTGACTTCCAGTCGAATATTTTATACAAATTTTATGCATTATTAACATAGTAAAATCTGTATTATAATATTCCTAATATGCTCAACAATGTCTAATAATAAAAAATTGCGTGAAAAATATATAATATGGAATTCTTAAATAACCTACGAAATGTCGTGTCTTCAAAGCTCGTGTTTATTAATACTGAGTTTTATTTAAATTATTTTATCTTCAATTGTATTATAATTGTATTGAATCCTATTTATATTATATTATCTTTAATTTTATCTTCAATTGTTACATTAAAAAAGTCATATTAAAAAGGAAGAAATTCAGTGTCATACACATGTATCAATTTTATATATAATAAAAATATTGAAAATTCGTAATCAGTGATCTCGAATAACCAGAATATTAACGTGATTCTTTCGTTCGAGATTCAAACCAGAAAAGTTGCAGCAAAGGTTGCTGAAAACATAAATGTACCATTTGGCGAAGGTTGTGCAAATGTCAAGACAGTTCATCTTCGATTCGTGAAATTCAACGCTGCTGATTTTTTGTTAGAAAATGAAGCAAGAGAAGGTCAGGACAAAGTGCAAGATAAATACTATATCAGATGAAAGTAGGCAATTCTGACATTACCCTTCAATTCTCCGTTCGGTTTACCGAACTGAATTGAAATAGAAAAAATAAAATGAAAAATTGAAAGAAGGCAGAAAAGAGAAAAAGAGAAAAGGAAATTAAAGAAAAAAATACAAAAGTAGAAGTAAAATTAATAAATTAATAAATAAATTAATTAATTAATAAAATAAAAAAGTAGGAGTAAAAATTTTCACGTGAGCTAGAGTATCTAAAAGAGAATGGAGATAGCTACAGTAATTAGCTATAGTAATTTTGTTATTTATTTTTGTCATTTGTTATTTATCATTTGTGAACAGTAAGTGATATTACGTGAAAAGTAGATTTTATGTGGTAATCGAAAGTGTTTGGGATAATAGTATGCAAAGACGAGTATGCAATCGAGTATGCAAGATGAATATGCAAAATACATGCTAAAATCACCGAAGAAGATAATAGTACAGACAATAATAGTAACTGTTCAGTAGTTATCTACACGACTTGCCATTTCTCATTTGCCATTTCCAACAAATTACTATAACAGTTTTCTTTTCCATTTACCATTCCCAACAAATTACCATAATACCTAAGAAATGCACGTGAAATTAATAAGAAAAAACAATGTATCACTGCTTTATAAATTTGATAAATATTTTTATTTTTTATAATATATATATATATTTGATTTTATACTATATTTATTTTATACTATACTAAACTGCTAAATAAAACATAATTAAAAAGAAAAAAAAAACACATTTATAGTCATACATTTATAGTCACATTTACAGTCATATATATAAATAATAAATAAATTTTGTTCATCAATCCAGAATTTTTCAAATCTCAAAATAAACAAAGAAAATGCAAAAGAAGCATTTTCCTTACTAATCTTAAATTTCTCAAATCTCAAAATAAAGAAAGAAAATACAAAAGTAACATTTTGTTCACTAATCCGGAATTCTCGAAATCTCGAAATAAAGAAACAAAATGCAAAAATAGCATTTTGTTCATCAATCCAGAATTTTTCAAATCTCAAAATAAACAAAGAAAACGCAAAAGAAGCATTTTCCTCGCTAATCTTAAATTTCTCAAATCTCAAAATAAAGAAAGAAAATACAAAAGTAGGATTTTGTTCACTAATACAGAATTTTCCAAATCTCAAAATGTAAAAACAAAAACCCAAAAGTAACATTTTCCTCGCTAATTTTCAATTTCTCAAATCTCAAAATAAAGAAAGAAAATGTAGAAGAAGCATTTTATTCACCAATAAAAAATTTTCCCAATCTCAAAATGAAATATCATTCAAAAATAACAAACTTAATTAATTATTACAAAAACTTCGCAAAATCCTGCTCAAACTGTTCTCCCTAAATACATAACACGCTTCAGGTGAGTTACATTATACCATCACCCAAGCAGCTACAATGAAGTCATAACGCGAAGAGCTATAATTAAATTACAATCTAAGAAGAAGATATTTCATATGCAGCGTTTTTTCAAAAATTTTATCGATCAATAATCCAGTAGAATGCCTATTGTACGAACGGCTAAGAGAGTAAAACGAACGTATCCTTTTGTAACGTCGTCGTCGACCCTTTCAGGATCGTTCAAGATCGATCTAGTAATCGTTCAATCTTCTCATCCGCGCGTACGATATTGCGACACCCTGTTAAATGCTGTTTTGCAAGTCCATCCATCGTTGCAGTTTCGTCAGACGTCCGCAGTTAATCGTGAATCAAGGATGCTCCGCATTCCAGGATATTCTCCTTTTACGAATCTTCACGTTCTAGTCGATTATCGAGGATGGGCTGTGCAATGTATAATAGTGTATTATATTAAAATGTCACAATACTCGCTCCCACACAGGACTCCCACGTAGTTCGTGGAACCGTAATTATTCAGCGAGTAAAAATCCACTTATCTATCGATATACGTGTATTTTAATAACAAAAAATGTAATCGTGAAAGTTAAAAGTAGAAATTTTGTTTGGAGTTTTGATTTTTAACAATGACATTAATTTCATTTGAAAAGTTAAAAAATTGAAAAGTTGAAAAAGTTAAAATAATAAAAATATTTTTGGCATCGCCTGGATAATGAAAGTTCCTTCGGGACTTTTAAGAGCATCTTTCAAGGAACGAAACATTTTTCTATCACTTTACTAAGAAACAATGGGAAAGTTGTCAAATATGAGTCGAGATATATGAAAATGACACTGATCAAATATAGGATGTCAGGGCAATGGTAGTACAACGGGAAAGATGTGATTCTACATGCGGAAACGAATCGAGAAAAAAAAAAGAAAATTTTTTTATTCGAAGTTTCATTTTCTAAAAAATCGACTTTGAATATTCACCGAGGACACGTGTATTTAACTATGGCTTATATGGGTCGATCATCGATACATGAGTATCGGTGGTACAATCAAGGAGAGGTTAATTTTACGTGAAAAAACAAATCGAAAAGTGTTGAGATTTATTAATAAAGTGGATTTTGTAAATAAAAAGTATAAGTAAACTAAATACATGTAGAGATATAAAATATGATACAGTCACGAATATTCACAGCACACACGTGGCGGGTACACACCATACACCACAGACGACGATTGTTTGATTATATTATATAAATTGAAGTTTATCAATTGATTACGCAGAAGATAGTAATTAATGAAAAACCAATGGCGTCTTCGACAACAATTCAAACACTCCGTAGAATAATCATTAATAATTAATTAATTAGGCACAAATTTATATCCAAAATTATATTAGAAAGTTCTTGAAAGATCTGCCTTTACGATGCAATTATAAAAGTTCATAAATTAATCACAGATATTGAACAAGTTGTGAATTTTCCACTGCCGAATTGGTTTATTAGGAAGTATCAGGAGCACATAACCATAGTTAATAACGTAATAAAAAAAATCAGTGTCATCTATGATTTTGACTTCGAAGCTCACATTAGGTAGAAAGAACATAGATTGCGTCTGGAGGTCGCCTAAAACCCACATGACGTGGAGGACGAAATAAATAAAACAATAAAACGACATATATAACTAACACGCATTCTCTTTTCTTCTTTTTATTCACTTAAGAACCTCCGTAAAATTTTGTACATTCTTTAATAAATTAGGCCCAAACAGTGATTTTAATTAGACAATTAGCATTCATTTCTTTACCTGAAAGACGACAAATATACAAAGGTACGCCTTTATAACGCAATTATAAAAGTTCATAAATTAATCACAGAAATTAAGTGACTTGTTAATTTTTCTCCAAGTGAACAGGAGAGAAAATAGGAAATGAGAAAAAATTGCAAACAAATGCTGGAAGCATTGTTGTGTCCATGCAGGTTGTGCATGCATCATGCAAAAGAATGTAAGTCTTTGTAATTAAATAGTGCAAATTATGAGCCATTGTTTTTCCACCTTTTATTAGTGATAGCAGAGCTTGGTTCTGAAAAGACATTATTCTGTTGAAATAAACCAGCATGTGCAACAGTAGAAAAATACCTGACTCATGGAATATCGCCAACGCGGAGCCATTAGATGCGAAGAATTATATTTTATAGCGAGAAAAAATTGAAGCAGTAATACTAATATGTAAATTATGATATGTCTATTGGTATCTAGGTCGGCTAACCATATGACATACAAGGTAGAAATCTTTGTTGGTTAAGTAAACATTCATAAAAGGGAGATGCTTCAAGCAGATAAAAGGGGATGAAATTAATTTAGGTCATATCCTCTTTTAACGACAAGATATAGAGAACACACTGAGATTGAGGGGTATGCTGTATTCCTGATCTAAATAAATATTAATATCTGTGGTCAAAGTCAATGATCATCGCTAATGTGCTATGTTTCAGAATTATGGAGTTAAGGTAGATAAAGAAAAGAGAGTGGTTGGAAAGAAAGCACTGAGAAGGAGAACGGCATATTATGTTGAATCAAGAAACAGGAAAGGGGCAGCATATGTATCACACAGAAGGATGTGTGGCATGGACGTGCAAATATAAGTAAGGATCATTGAAGAAATAGAGAATGGACACTTGGTAATAGTTATAAAAGTTCAAGATAAGTTGAATATAGAGTGTAATTGTTGCATTAAGGCACAAATGTGTAGAAATAGCTATAGGAACTTGGAACCTATAAAAGCAGCAAGTATACTTGGACTGTGGCACATCATGGACTTCATTGGGCCAATAAAGTTAACATTAAAAGGAGGAAGAAGGTACGTTTTACCTGCTGATGATTATTTGAGAAAAGAAGCATTTGGTTGACTAATTTATAAATGACTAAAGATTTAATATGAAATATTATTAATGAAGGATTTTTTTCATTATAGGAGACTTACACAGATGAGTAATATTTATATGCAAGAGCCAACCACTAAGGGTAAAGCCATAAATATCATTTAATAATACTTCAATGGATTGTATATCTGTTTTTAAAAATTTAACAGATATACAATATTTACTTTCTAAATTTCTATATT
>NW_016910993.1:800473-800774 GCF_001483705.2 Eufriesea mexicana
CAGACAGACACCACGTGCCCCTGCCACACGGGGTAGAACTTAATCATCCCTGTGGTCCAACCGTAGACACATGCCGGACCAACTGCAGGCCTATACCCTAGTCGCATCTGACCAGGGCTGCTGGAACCTCGCATTGTCTCCAGAAGAAGCAGTGTCCCGAGAGTCACTCTGGAACCCGATGCACGACGGGATTGTCAGTGGCTGGAATGAGTGTCGGAGATGAGTAGTGACGATGACTTATGAAGCACACACCCGATCGAACCTAGCTCACCTCAGTCATTGCCGATCTTGTCATGACTTA
>NW_016910994.1:0-895 GCF_001483705.2 Eufriesea mexicana
CATAACCTGACCTAACGTAACCCAACCATGCGTAGAGTAACTAAACTTATCGAGCCGTGACCTACATTGGCGGCCACCCCCGAGCCAAGCAGAAGATATTAGATCACAGTAGAGCGCAGAAATCCACCGAATAGCAGTTCAAAGCAGAAAAGTCAAAGCTATCCTGCCCTAGCCTAACCAAACGTAACATACGCGGACGAAACGTTACAACCCTGATGTGCCGTGACCACAACTGCTGGCACCAGGAGAGCTGAGCAGAGCATAGCAGAGCAACGTAGAGCGGGGAAATATTCCGAATAGAGGTGTACAGCTCAAAAGTCAAAGCAATCGCAACCAAACATAGCCAAACCAAGCTTAGCATGTCTCAGCCTATCGTGCCGAGAACACTAATCCTGGCATCCACAGAGACAAGCAGATTGTGATAGCGCACAGGAGAGCACAGAAGTCCGTAGGATAGCAGAGTGTACCACGAAGGTCGAAGCTATCCTGTCCTAACAATACGTAACACAACCTAACTAAACGCAATGCAGCTCAACATATCTTGCCACAACCGCTACTGCCGGCCTCCCGAGAGTCTAGCAGATTGTAGTAGAGCAACGTAGAGCGCAGAAGTCCACCGAATTGCAGTGTGTAGCACAAAAGTCAAAGCAACCCTGTCCTAACATAACCTAATGTAACATAAGCAGACGTAACGTAACCAAACCTGACGTGACACGAAAGCTATTGCTGGCCTCACGAAAGCTAAGCAGAGAGTAGGAGAGCAATGTAGAGCGCATAGGACCGCCGACAGAGCTTATTAATCTTCCGAACTGCGGTGTAGAGCACATATGTGACCGCTATCCTATCCTAACCTGACCAATCGTGTCATAAGCTTACGTAACCTAACCCTACCTGA
>NW_016910995.1:0-1160 GCF_001483705.2 Eufriesea mexicana
TTTGACCATTGCACTGTAGACTGCGTTGCTGCGGATTACTGCGTTCTACTTTGCTCTAGTATGCCCTGCTTGGCTCAGGAGAGGCAAGCAGCATTGAACTCGGCACGTTACGTTGAGCTAGGCTACGTTACCTGCTTGGCTCAGGAGAGGCAAGCAGCATTGAACTCGGCACGTTACGTTGAGCTATGCTACGTTCGGGTATGTTACGTTCGGTTATGTTAGGATAGGGTAGCTTCGGCTATTGTTCTATACAATGCGATTCTACGCACTTATCCACTCTACTCTCCTCTAATATGTTCTGCTAGGCCCTGTGGACGGAAGCAATAGTGATCTCGGCACGTTAGGTTGAGTTAAGCTATGTTCGGTAATGCTACGAATGGTTGTGTTAGGTGATGATATCTTTGACTATTGTGCTATACGCTCATATTCGGTATATTTCGTCGCTCTACTGTGCTCTAATATGATCTGCTTGGCTCGGTGGATGTCAGCAACAATGGTCTCGTCACGTTAGGTTGAGTTAGGCTTAGTTTGGCAAGGTTTGGCTTTGTCACGTTGGGTCAGGATATCTTTGAAATTTGTGCTTTGCACTTCAGTGCGGCGGGTTTCTGATCTCTGCTATGATACAGTATGCTCTGCTTTGCTCTGGTGAAGTCAGCAATAGTGGTCTCGGCACGACATGTTCAGATAGGTCACGTTCTGTTTTGTTTTGTTTGATTTTGTTAGGATGGGATAGCATTGACTTGTGGGCTATATACTGCAGTTCGGTGGACTTCTGCACTCTACATTGCACTACAATGCGCTGCTTGGCGTTGGGGAGACCATCAATAGAGGTCTCGGTACGTTTGGTTGAGATAGGCTGCGTTATTATTATACACAGAAATTCGGCGGATGTCTGAGCTTTACTTTCCTCTGATATGCTCTGCCTGGCGCCGTCGATGCCTGCAATGGTGGTCTCGAAACGTTAGGTGGTGATAGGTTCCGCTTGGCTAGGTTAGGCTGTGTCTGGTTAGGTTATGTTGTGTCTGACTTTTGTGCTTTGCACTCCAATGCGGCTGATTTCAGCACGCTGCTCGTGCCGAGATAACTATTGCTGCCATCCCCATGGCCAAGCAGAACGTACTAGATGAGAGTAGAGCGCAGATAGCTATAGAATCGCAGTG
>NW_016910995.1:8933-15225 GCF_001483705.2 Eufriesea mexicana
GTGCTCTACCATCTTCAGATTGTCTCTGGGTAGGCCACCAATATCGGCTTCGGTGTGTTATGTTCGGCCAGGTTACCTTCGGTTATGTTGGGATAGGCAAAGTTTTGTTAGGGTTGCTTTTACTTTTTTGCTGTACACTGCTTTTCGGTGGATTTTTGTGCTCCACTGTGCTCTAGTAAGTCCTGCTTTGCTCTGGGTGTGGAGGGGGGCAGCAATAGCGTTTTCGGCACGATATGTTGAGTTAGGCTGTGTTTGGGTATGTTACAAGTGGTTGGGCTGGAAGAGGATACTTTTGACATTAGAGCTATGGTCTGCTATGAGGTGAATATGCGCGCCCAAGTGTGCTCTAATATTCTCAGCTTGGATCTGGGAGGGCCAGCAATAGTGGCTCCGACACGTTATGTTGAGTCAGGTTACGTTAGGTTAGGTCGCGTTGTGATAAGTTTAGGTAGTATAGCTTTGAGTTTTGTGCTGTACATAGCTATTCAGTGAACATTTAGGGACCCACTGTGCTCCAGCATGTCCTGCTTGTCTCTGGGGATGTCAGCAATAGCAGTCCCGGCGCGTCACGCTGAACTAGGCCATATTCAGCTATGTTCCGTTAGTTTGGTTTGGGTTTCTGTAGTTTTGACTTTTAGGGTATACAATGCGATTAAATGGTTTTCTTCGTTCTAATCTCCACTACTGTGATCCGCTTGGCTCTTGGGTGGCCAGCAATAGTATTCGCGGCACGTTATACTGAGATATGTTATGCTTCGTTATGTTGCGGTTCGTTAAGCTAGGAGAGGAGGCTTTGACTTTAACGCAATTGTATACTATTAGGCAGATTTCTGCGCCCTACAGCTCTCTAATATCATCAACTTCTCTCTGGGATGGCCAACAATAGTTTTCTCGGCACATTATGTTGAGTCACGTTACATTGGGTTGGGCAGCGTTAGGCTAATCTTGGATTTGATGGATTTAACTTTTGTGCTGTGCAAAGCTATTCGGTAAACATCTGGCCTCTACTGTGCTCCACTATGTCCTGATTGGCTGTGGGGATGGCAGCAATACTTATCTCCGCACGTTACGTTCAATAAGTCCATATATGGTTGTGTCCCGTTCGCTAGGGTGGGATTCTGTAGCTTTGACTTTTAGGATATGCACTACGATCCTATGGATCTCTGCGTTCTACTCTCCACTAATGTGGTCCGCTTGGCTCTGAGGTGGCCGGCAATATTAGTCGCGGCACGTTATATTGAGATATGTTAGGCTTGGTTATGTTGCGTTTCGTTAAGCAAGGATAACAGACACCGACTTTGTCGCAATGGGCTACTATTAGAAGGATTTCTGCGATCTACAGTGCTCTTGTATTTTCAGCTTGGCTCTTGGAAGGCCAGCAATAGTGGCCTCGGCACGTTATGTTGGGCCTGGTTACGTTCGGTTAGGTTGGGTTAGGCTAAGTTTGGTTAGGATAGCTTTAACTTTTCTGCTGTACACCGTTTTCCGTTGGATTTTATCGCCCAACCTTGCTCCAGTACGTCCAGCTTGGCTCAGCGAATGGAAGCAGTAACGGCCTCGGTACGTTGTGTTGAGCTAGGCTATGTCTGGTTATGCTCCGTTAGTTTGGGTTAGGTTTGGGTACCTTTGACTTTTCTGTAATCCAGTGCGATTCTATGGACTTCTGCGTTCTACTCTCTACTAATGTGTTCTGCTTCGTTCAGGATAGCTTTAGCTTCTGTGCTGTGCACAGCCATTCGATGGATTTCTGCGCCCTACTTTGCCCTAGTATATACTGCTTAGCTCTGGGGGCAGCAATAGCGGTTTCGTCACGACAGGATGAGTTAGGCTATGTTTAGGTATGTTCTGTTAGTTCTGGTTAGGTTTGGGTCGCTTTGACTTTTCTTATATACACACACACCGCGATTATTTGGATATCTGCGTTCTTCTCTCCACTAACGTGTTCTGCTTGGCTCTGGGGAGGGCAGCAACAGTGGTCGGGGCGCGTTTGCTTGAGCTGCGCTACGTTTAGTTGTGTTACGTTTGGTTAGGTTGAGAGAGGAAATGTTTGACCATACATCTATAGTCCTTAAGTGGACTTCTGCGCCCTACAGCGCTCTAATATTTTCAGCCTGGCTCGGGAAAGGGCAGCAATAGTGTTCTGGGCACGTTATGTGTAGTCAGGTTGCGTTCGGTTATGTTGAATTAGGCTGAGCTTCGTTAGGGTGGCATTAGCTTTTGAGAGGTGCACTGCATTTCGGCGGACTTCGGCGCTCTACTCTTCTCTAATATGTCCGCATTGGCGCTGTGGAGGCGACCATCAGCGGTCGTGGCTCGAAAGTTTGAGCTATGTCACTTTGGGTTATGTTAGGTTAGGTTACGTTTGGTTAGGATGGCATAGACTTTCGTGTTAAACGCTGCTGTGCCTTGGACCTTTGCACTCAACTGTGCTCTAATATGATCTGCAGGGCTCTGGGGAGGCCAGAAATAGTGGTATCGTGTACCTAGGTATAGTTGTTCTACGTTTGGTTGGGTTACCTTAGAACAGGTTATGCTAGAATGTCTTTGACTTTGTGCTGTACGCTGCAGTGCGGAGGATTACTTCGCTCCACTGTGATCAAGTATGTTCTGCGCGGCTCTGTGGAAGCCAGCAGTGGTGATCGCGGCAGGCTATGGTGAGTTTGTATACGTTAGGTTAGGTTACGTTGCTTCGTGTTAGATCTGGATATCTCTGACTTTCCGGCTGTACACTGAGATATCATGCATTTCTGCGCCCTGCTCTCCTCTAATACGTTCTGCATGGCTCTGTGGTTGCCAGCAATAGTGGACGCGGCACGATTGGTTGAGTTAAGTTACGTTTGGCTAGGTTAGGTTCCTTTGTGTTAGGTTGGGACAACTTTGCCTTCTGTGCTCTACTGTGCGGTATCGCACCCTGCTTGTCACCGGGGATACCAGGAATGGTGGTCGCGGCAGGTTAGGTTGAGTTATGGCCGGTTATGCTGGGTAAGGTTTGGCGAGGTTAAGATAGGATAGCTTTGGCTTTTGCGCTATACACTGCTATTCCGTCGGCTTCCGCGCCCTGCCGTGCTCCAATTTGCTCTGATTGGCTTAAGGAGGGCAGCAGCAGTGGTCTCGGCATGTTACATTCTTTAATGTACCGTTTGTTTATGTTACGATTGGTTTGGTTAACAGAGGGTTGCTTCGACTTTTGTGCTGTACATTACGATTCGGTGGGTTTCCGCGCTCTACTGTGCTCTAATATGTTCTGCTTGGGTCTGGGGTGGCCAGTATCTAATATGTTCTGCTTGGGACTGGGGTGGCCAGTAATAATGATCTCAGCCTGTTAGGTTTAGTTATTCTATGTTTGTCTTGGTTAGGTTTGGTCTGCTTTGGTTAGGGTGGCTCTGGCCTCTGTGCTATACACTGCTGTTCGGTGGGCTCCGGCGCTCTACTGCGATCTAATATTATCTGCTTTGCTCTGGGGCGGCCAGGTATAGTGACAGCGGCGCGTTACGCTGAGTTGGGTGACCTCTCGCAAGGTTAGGTTAGTTTGGGTTTGGTTAGGATACCTTTCACTTTTGTGCTATTCACAGACATTTAATGGACATTTGCGCTCTACTCCCCTATAATATGCAATGCTTGGGGATGGGGAGGCAAGCAATAGTGGTTTAGGCACATTTGGTTGATTCATGTTGCGTTTGGTTATGTCACGTTTGGTTACATGAGGATATGGTAGGTTCGACTGTTGTGCTGTGCACTGCGATTACATGGATCTCTGCACCCCATTCTCCCCTAATATGTTCTGCTTGGATCTGGGGAGGGCAGTACTAGTGTTCTCGGCAAGTGAGACTGAGATATGTTCCGCTTGGTTACGTTACGTTTGGTTAACATAGGATATGATGGCATAGTCTTTTGTGTTATACACTGCTATTCGTAGTATTTCTGCGCTGTACAATGCCATAGTATACTCTTCCCCACTCTCATGAGGCCAACAATGGTGATCGCGGCACGTTAGTTTCAGATAAAAAAACGTTTGCCTTTGTTAGGTTACGTTGCGTTAGGTTAGGATGTCTTTAACTTCTGTGCGACACACAGCTATTCTATGGACTTCTGCGCTCATTTGAGCGCTATTACACTCTGCTTCTCTCTGTGGACGTCAGGAGTAATGCTCTCGGCACGTTAGGTTGTGTGGTGTTACGTTTGGAAAGGTAAGGTCTTGTAACGTTTGTTTTGGATAGCTCAGACTTTTGATCGATATACTGTTGTTCAGTGGATTTCTGCTCTCTACAGCGATCTAGTATACCCTGCTTTGATCTGGGAATGCCGGAAATGGTGGCAGCAGCGCGTTAGCTTCTGTTGGGTTACGTTTGGTTAGGTTAGGTTTGTTTGGGTTAGGTTAGGATATCTTCGACTTCCGTGCTGTGCCCTGCCATCCTATGTGCCTCTTCGCCATACTCTCCTCTAACATGCTCCGCTTGTCGCTGGGGAGGCCAGCAAGAGTGCACTCGGCACGTTAGGTTGTGCTACCTTTCGTTTGGTTGGGTTACGCTTGGCTAAGTTAGTATAGGATATCTTTGAATATTACGTTACACACTGCAACTCGGTGGACTTCTGCCCTCTATATTGCCCTACTATACTCTGCTCTACCCTAGAGAGACCGGCAATAGCTGTCGTGGTGCGAGAGGTTAAGTTTGAATACGTTTGGTTAGGCTATGTTTGGTAACGCTAGCTTATGATGGCTTTGACTTTTGCGGTATAAGCTGCTATCCGGTTACTTCCGCGCCCTACTGTACTCTAATATGTTCTGCTTGGCTCTGACGCGGCCAGCGAAAGAGGTCTCGGCTCCTCAGGTTTAGCTATTCTAGGTGATGTTAATCTACGTTAGGCCCGGTTTGGTTAGGATAACTTTGACTTTTGTGGTACACGCGGCTACCCGGTGGATTTCTGCGCTCTCCTGTGGTCTGACATCCTCCGCTTGGCTATGCGGATGTCATCAATATTGTTGTAGGCTCATTAGGCTGAGTAAGGTTCGTTTGGTTATGTTACGTTTGGTTAGGTTAGGAGAGCATAACTTTGGCTGTGCGCTATACGCTGCAGTTCGGTAGATACCTGCGCCCTCCAATTCTCTGCTCTGCCCTGATCAGCTCTCGATATGAGAGCTATAGAGATCGTGGCACGTTGGGCTGAGTTATGTTACGTTTGGTTGGGTTAGGCTTGGCTGCGATTAGTTAGGGTAGCTTAGGCTTTCGTGCTGTAAACAGTCATTCGGTGGATTCCCTGCCCCCCTCTGTGCTCTACTCTAATCTTGAAGACCCTGGAGAGGCCTGCAATAGTGTTCGCGGCACGTTACGTCGCGTCTGGCTACGTTAGGTTAGGTTATATCTGTTCGGCTTATGTGTGGATATCTTTGACTTTTCAGCCGTACACTGCGATTCGATGACTTCCTGCGCCCCACTTTCGTCTTATATGATCTTCTTGGCTGTGGGAGGTCTGCAATATTGGTGGCGGCACGTTAGATTGTTTGGTTACGTTTGGTAGTGTTACGATTGGATAGGATGTGACAGGTATCTTTGACTTTTGCACTATACACTGCTGTTCGGTGGATATCTCCGCTATACTGCGCACTAGTAGGCCCAGCTTTACGCGGGGGGGGGGATTTTGGCCGCGGCAAATTATGTTGTGTTAGGTAACGTTTGGTTAGGTTAGGATAGGCTTGGTTTAGTTAGAAGGTATTTGTGTTTTGTGCTTGAAACAGCTGTTCGGTGGTCTTCTGCGCTCTTCGTTGCTCTGCTATACTCTACTCGACTCCTGAGAGGCCACCAACGGCGGTAGCGGCAATGAAGGTGGAGCGAAGTTGCGTTCGGTTTGGTTATGTTATGTTAGGTTTGGCTTGGACTGCTTTGGCTTTTGTGCTATACACTTCCCCTCGGTGGATTTCTGCGCTATACTGTGCTCTAATGTGTTCTGCTTGGCACTGGGGTGGGCAACAATAATGGCCACTTCTTGTTAGGTTTAGTTATCCCATGTTTGGCTTGGTTAGGTTAGGCAGGTTTGGTTATGATTGCTTTGGCCTCTGTGCTATACACTGCTATTCGGTGGACTCCTGCGCTCTACTGTGTTCTAATAATCTCTGCTTTGCTCTGGGAAGCCAGGAATAGTGGCCGCGGCGTGCTACGTCGAGTTAGGTTACGGTCGGTTAGGTTGGGTCGGACTATGTTTGGTCAGGGTTGCTACAGAGTTAGGTTACGGCCGGTTAGGTTGGGTCGGACTATGTTTGGTCAGGGTTGCTACAACTATTGCGATGTACGCCGCT
>NW_016910996.1:0-425 GCF_001483705.2 Eufriesea mexicana
GTGGCGGGTAGAACGCAGAAATCCATAGAAACGCAGTGTACATCAGAAAAGTCAATGGTACCCTCGCAGAACCCAAACCAACAGGACATACCCAAACATATCCTAACTAAACCTAACATGCCGAGACCGCTATTGCTGCCCTCCCCACAGCCAAGCTGCGCATACTAGAGCACAGTAGATCGCAGAAATCAGCCCAATAATAATTTACACTACAAAAGTTTCGGATATCATGACCAAACATTGCCTAACCCAACCCACCGAACGCAACCTGACTCAACCCAAAGTTCCGCGGCCACTATTGCTGGCACCCCAGTGCCGAGAAGAACACGCTAGTGGAGAGTTGGTAGCAGAAATCCATATAATCGCAGTGTATATCAGAAAAGTCAAAGCTGCTCAAGCAGAACCCAAACCAACAGGACATAACC
>NW_016910996.1:1760-2033 GCF_001483705.2 Eufriesea mexicana
CGTAAATCAACCTATCGTGCCGAGGACGCTATTGCTGCCAGCCCCAGCGCCAAGCAGGACATACCAGAGCACAGTAGAGCGCAGGAGTCCACCTAATAGCAGTGTACAGCATAAACGCTAAAGCTACCCTGACCGAACTGAGCCTGGCGCATCCTAATCGTACGTAGACTTACTCATCATAGCATGCCGAGATCACTATTGCTGGCCTCACCAGAGCCAAGCTGAAAGAACTAGAACACTGTATGACGCGGAAATCCACCTAACAACTGACTA
>NW_016910997.1:0-853 GCF_001483705.2 Eufriesea mexicana
TTTTCGACTAATATCGTGGTGAGCCAGCTTCCTTGCATAAGTATGCAGGAAAGATCATTTCGGAGTGCTGTAGCCATTGCAATGCTGTAGAATGTGGCCGGAAATATCAATTTTATTGACATTTTCGAATAATATAGTGGTGCGCTACTTTTCTTGCATAAATGAGGAGGAAAGATACTTTTGGCGTGCTATAACCATTGCAATGATATAGAATGTGCCTGGCAGATTCAATTTTATTGACATTTTCGACTAATATCGTGGTTAACTATCTTTCTTGCGTAAATAAGGCGGAAAGATACTATTGGCGTGCTAGTGCCATTGGATGGCGTGCTATTGCCATTGGAATGCCAAAGAATCAGGTTGGAAAAATCAATCCTATTGACATTTTCGACAAATATGGTGGTGAACTAACTTTCTTCTATATATCAGGAGGAAAGATTCTGTTGGCATGCTATAGGCATTGCAATGCTATAGAATCTGGCTGGAAAGTTCAATATTATTGACAGTTTCGACTAATACCGTTGTGAGCTATATTCCTTGCATACGTAAGAAGGAAAAGTTCTATTGGAGTGCTATAGCCACCGCAATGCAGAAGTATCTGTCTGGAAAATTCAATTTTATTGACATTTTCGTCTAATTTCGTGGTGAGCTAACTTGCTTGCATAAACAAGGAGGAAAGATTATATTGGCTAGGTATAACCGTTGCAATGGTATGGAATCTCTCTGGAAAATTCAATTTCATTGAGATTTTCGACTAATATCATTGTTAGCTAGCTTCCTGGCATAAGTATGGAGGAAAGATCCTTTTTGCGTGCAGTAGCCATTGCAATGACGGAGAATCGGGCTGGAAAGT
>NW_016910998.1:0-204 GCF_001483705.2 Eufriesea mexicana
CTTTCCACCTTACTTACGCACGATAGTTAGCTCACCACGATATTAGTTGAAAATGTCAACAAATATGTATTTTCCAGGCACAATCTATATCATTGCAATGGCTATAGCACACGAAAAGCATCTTTCCTTCTTACTTACGCAAGGAAGTTAGCCCACCAAGGCATTAGTCGAAAATGTCTACAAAATTATATTTTCCAGCCACAT
>NW_016910999.1:0-219 GCF_001483705.2 Eufriesea mexicana
GTTTTCCAGCCATATTCTGTAGCATTGCAGAGGATATATCGCGCCAATAGAATATTTCTTCCTAGATTATGCAAGAAAGTTAGCTCACCACGATATTAGTCGAAAATGTCAATAAAATTTAAATTTCCAGCCAGGTTGTATAGCATTGCAATGGCCATAGCACAACAATAGTATACTTCTCACTTATTTATTCAAGAAAGTTAGTTCACCACGATATCA
>NW_016911000.1:0-44671 GCF_001483705.2 Eufriesea mexicana
AGCACAAAAGTCAAATACATCCTAACCTAACCTGTCCTAACCTAACCTAACCGAACGTTGCCTAACTAATCACAACGTGACGAGAATACTCTTCCTGGACTCCCCAAAGACAAGCAGAGCATATTATCGCAGTGTAGAGCGCAGAAATCCACCGAACAACAGTCAATACCACGAAAGGCAAAGCTATCCAAATCTAACACAGACTAACGTAACTTGATCAAGCGTAGCATAACAAACCCTATCGTGCCGCCACCGCTATTGCGGGCCTCCCGAGAGTCGAACAGAGTATTGTAAAGCAGTGTAGGGCGTAGAAATCCACAGAGTATTGGTGTGCAGCACAAAAGTCAAAGCAATCTTATCCTAACATGAACAAACGTAACATAACCAAATGAAGCATAACTCAGCCTAACATGCCGAGAGCAATACTGCTGCCATCCACAGGGCCAAGCTGAACATGCTAGAGCTCGGTATAGCGTAGAAATCCACCGCATTGCAGTGCATAGCGCAAAAGTCTGAAAAATCCTGACCAAACATAACCTAACCTGACCTACACAAACGTAACATAACCCAACCAAACGTGCCGCCACCACCACTCCTGCGGTCCCCAAAGACATGCAAAATATGGTGGAGCACACTAGAGCACAGAAGGCGACCATGCAGCTTTGCAAAGCACAAAAAACAAAGATATCATGACATAAACTGTCCAAACCTAACCTAAACAAATTCTGGATAACTAAACCTAGCGAGCCGAGACCTCTACTGTTGTCCACCCCACAGCCAAGCAGAACATACAAGAACACAGTACAGCGCATGAATCCACCGTATAGCTCTGTATGACACAAAAGTCTGTGCAATCCTATCCAAGCGTAACGTAACCCAATCTATCGTGCCACGACCGCAATTGCTGGCCTCCCCAGGGTCGAGCGGTGAATTGTAGAGCAATGCAGGGCGCAGATATCGACCGAATAGCAGTGCATATCACAAAAGTCGCAGCTGCCATAACCAAACCTAACCTAAGCTGGCCAAGCCAAACATAACATAACTCAAGCTAACGTGCCGAGACCTCTATTGCAGTCGTCCCCAGAGACAAGCAGAGCATATTCGAGCACACTAGAGTGCAGAAATCCACCGAATATCTGTGCATAGCACAAAAGTAAAAGATATCCTGACCCAGCTTATTCCATCCAAACCTAACGGAACACAACATATCTCATAATGATGTGCAATGACCACAATTGCTAGCCTCCCAAACGCCAAGCAGGACACATTGGGACGCAGTAGAGAGCTGGAATCCAACGATTATCAGTGCATTCCACGAAAGTCAAATCTATCCAAGCTTAACAAAACCTAACGTGACCTAACCTAACCAAAAGTAACATAAACGAACCAAATGTGCCGCGATCTCTATCCCTGGCGTCCCAAGACACAAGCAGACTGCAATAGTGTAAAGTGGAGCACAGACGCCCATAGAGTATCAGTGTGTATCAGAAAAGTTAAAGCCGTCCTAACCTCACGCAACGTAGCCTAACATAACCAAACGTACTCTAACCCAACCTAACTTGCCGTGACCACTATTTCTGGCCTCCCAGACACAAGCAGCGTATTAAAGGGAAATGCAGATGGCCGTAATCACCTGAAGCGCGTTTTATAGCACAAAAATCTAAGCTATTGTATCCCAACCCAACCAAACTTACCGTTACCAAACCTAACCCAACTCAGACCAACGTACCTAGACCAGAATTTCTGACCTCCACGGAGCAAAGCAGAATATACTAGAGCAAGGGAGAGCGCCGTGGTCAGCCGCACTGAAGTGCAAAGCACAAGGGTCAGACATAACCTAACGTAACCTGGCATAGCCTAACCTAGGCAAGCGAAGTCCAACGCTACCTAACGTGCTGAGACCACCATTGCTGGAATGCACAGCGCCAAGCAGTGCATATTAGAGGAAAGTAACGTGCAGAGGCCCACCGAACTGCATTGTACAGCGCAGAAGTCAAAGCCATCCTACCCTATCCTAATAAAGCGTAACCTAACAAAACGCAGCCTATCTCGACCAAACGTGCCGGGACCCCTATTGCTGGCCTGCCCAAATTCAAGCGGAGCACATTACTGGAGAGTAGAACGCAGACATCCATATATTCGGAGTGTATATCAGATAAGTCAGAGCTACCCAAGCCTAACACAAACCAACCGAACATAAACGAAGCCTAGCCTTACTCGTGTAAACGTGCATAGATTGCTATTGTTTCCCTCCCCAGAACCGAGCATGGCATAATAGAGCATAGTACAGTGCAGAAATCCACCGAATAGCAGTGTACACCACAAAAGTTAAAGATATCCTGACCAAAGTAAGCCTGACCAGACCGAAAAGAATGTTACCCAACTCAACATAACGTGCCGATGCCACTATTGCTGGCATTCCCAGAGGCAACCTGAAAATATTAAAGCACTGTAGGCGGCAGGAATCCACATAATGGCAGACTATAGCACTAAGATAAAAGCCATCCTCTCCTAACCTAACCGATCGTAACATAACGGATCGTACCCTAGCTTGCACTCACGTGACCCGACCACTATTTCTGGCCGCCGCAGGGCCAAGCAGGTCGTACTGGAGCGTAGTAGATCGCAGAAATCCACCGGACTGTGGTGTACAGCACATAAGTTAAAGCTACCCTCATCAAAGTAAGCCTAAACCTAATAACCGCACGACACCTCACCCAACATAACGTCCCGAGGCCACTATTTCCGGCCTTCCGAGAGCCACGCTGAAAATGATAAAGCACTGTAGGGAGCAGGAGTCCACCTAAAAGCAGACCATAACACTAAAGTCAAAGCCATCATCTCCTTACATACCCAACCGTAACATAACAAAGCGTAACACAAATTAACCTAACGTGACGCGACCACTATAGCTGGCCTCCCCAGAGCCAAGCGGAGCACTCTAGCGGAAAGAACGAGCCAGAAGTCCATAGAATCGTAGTGCATATCGGAAAAGTCTGTGTTAACCATGCCAAGCCCAAACCAACAGGACATCAACAATCATAGCCTAACTCTTCCTAAAGTGCCGAGACCGCTGTTGCTGCCCTCCCCAGATTCAAATTGGGCGTACTAGTGCTCAGTAGAGCGCAGAAATCCAGCGAATAGCAGATTTCAGCTCAAAAGTTAAAGCCATCCTGACCAAGCTTAGCCTGACCCGACATTACCTAACGCAACACGACTCATCGTAAAGCGCCGGGACCACTATTGCTGGCATTACCGGAGCTAAGCTGAAAATAGGAGAGCACTGTAGGATGCAGGAACTCACCTAATAGCAGACTATAGGACTAAAGTCCTAGCTACCCTCTCCTAACAAAAAGAATCTCAACGTAACCAAACGTATCGTAGCTTACACTTTCGTGGCGCGACCAGTCTTTCTGGCCTCCGCGGAGACAAGCAGGACATGCTAGAGCGCAGTAAAGCGCAGAAGTCCAGCGAACAGCAATGTACAACATAAAGTTAAAGCTATCCCGGCTAATCATAGCCTACCTCAACATATCCGAACGTAACCTGTCACAACATAACGTGCTGAGGCTACTGTTACTGACCTTCCTAAAGTCAAGCTGGGAGCTTTAAAGCACTGTAGGGAGCAGGAATCTTAATACTAGCAGACCGTAACACTAAAGTCAATGGCATTCTCTCCTAAGCTAACCAACCGTAACATAACCAAACTTAACGTAACTCATCCTATCGTGTCGCGACCACTATTGCTGGCCGCTCCAGAGTCCAGTTAAACTCGATAGTGGAGAGTAGGACGCAGAAATCCATATAATTGATGTCTGCATCCGAAAATTAAAGATACCCATGCCCAACAAAAACCCACGGAAAATAATCATACATAACATGACTGAACCAAACATGCCGAGACCGCTATTGCTGCACTCCCCAGAGCCAAGCAGGGCGTACTAGAGTACAGTAGAATGCAGAAATCTACCGGATGGCGGAGTAGAGCACAAAAGTTAGAAATATCCTGACCAAGCTTATCCTGACCAAAACTAACCGAACGTAACATGGCTCATCATAACGTGCCGAGGCCGCACTTGCTGGCCTTGCCAGAGCCAAGCGGAAAATATTAGAGCCCGGTAGGGCGCAGGAATCCACCTAATAGCAGAATACAACAATAAAGACGAAATTATCCCCTCCTAACCTAACCAACCGCAATATGACCAAACATAACCTAACTCAACCTAACGTGCCGCAACCACCATTGCCGGCCAACATAGAATCAAGTAGAACACATTAGTAGAGAGCAGAAGGCAGATATCTTTATATTCGCAGTGCATAGCAAAAAAGTCAACGCTGCCGAAACATATCCCAAACCAACAGAACCTGAACAAACCTAGCCTATACCAACCTGTCATGCCGAGACCACTATCGCTTCCCTCCACAGAGCCAAGCAGGATATATTAGAGGACGGTAGAGCCCAGAAGTCCGCCGACTACCAGTGCACAGCACAAAAGTTGAAGCTACGCTTACCAAACGTAACCCAACCCAACATAACCGAACGTAGCATGGCTCGTTATGACGTGCCGAGGCCGCCATTGCTGGGATTGCCACAGCCAAGCTGAAAGCATTAGATCATTGTAGAGCGCAGAAATCCTCCTAATAGCTGACAAGTGCGCTAAAGTCAAAGACAAACTCTCTTAACCAAACCAATCGTAACATAGCCAAACGATACATATCCCAAACTAACGTCCCGCGACCACCATTGCTGGCCTCCCCAGAGTCAAGCTGAATATATTAAATCACTGTGTGCAGCGGAAATCCACCTAATACCAGACTATAGCACTAAAGTCAAAGAGAAGCCCTCCAAACCTAACCAAACGTAATATAACCAAATATAACCCAAATCTCCCTAACGTGCCGCGGCCACTATTGCAGTCCTCCGCAGAGTCAAGCGGAGCACATTAGTGTAGAGTAGAACGCAGAAATCTATATAATCGCGGTGTATATCAAAAAAGACAAAGCTACAAAAACCTAAACCAAGCAAACTGAACATAACCAAACATAGCCTGATTCAACCTGACATGCCGTGGCCGCTATTGCTGTCCTCCCCAGAGTCAAGCAGGCCATACTAGAGCACAGTAGAGAGCAGTAATCCACCGAACAGCAGTTTACAGCACAAAAGTTAAAGCTATCCTGACCAAACGTAGCCTGACCCAACCTAACCGAACGTAACACGTCCCATCATGATGTGCCGAGACGACTATTGCTGGCTTTTCCGGAGCCAAGCAAAAAATATAACGCCACTCTATGGCGCAGGAATACCCCTGATATCAGACTATGCCACCAAAGTTATAGTTATCCTCTCCTAATATATCCAACCGTAACATAATCAAAAGTAACCTAACTCAACCTAACGTGCCGCGACCATTATTGCTTGCCTCCACAGAGCTATGCGGAACGCATAAGCGTAGAGTAGAACGCAGAAATCCATATAATCGCAGTGTGCACCGTAATAGTCAAAGCTACGCAAACCTAACCCAAACCAACAGAGCATAACCAAGCATACCCTATCTCAACCTAACGTGCCGAGGCCGTTAGTGCTGCCCTCCCCAGAGCCAAGCAAGACATACGATAGCACAGTAGAGCGCAGAAATCCGCCGAAAAGCAGTGTACAGCAATTAAGTCGAAGCAACTCTACCCAAACTTAATGTTACACAACCTTACCGAATGTAACCTGACCCAACTTATCGTGACGAGACCGCTATTTCTGTCCTGCCCACATTCCAGCTGAAAATATAACATCACAGTCGCACCCAGAAGTCCTCCTAATTGCAGACTACAGCAATAAAGTCAAAGTTACCCTCTCCAAACCTAACCAACCGAAACATAAGAAGACGTAACTAAACTCAGCCTAATGCGCCGCGACGACTACTTCTGGCCTCCCCAGAGAGAATAGCTGTGTATAGCAGAAACGTCAAATCCATCCTTACAAAACAGGACATAACCTATCATAACCAAACGTAGAACAACTGAACCGAACCGGCCGAGATATATATTGCTGACCTCCGCAGAGCCAGGCAGAACACACTAGAGCACAGTAGTGGGCAGGAATCTTCCGAATGTCTGTATACAGCACGAAAATCAAAGCTATTGTAGCCAAACCTAGAAAAACCTAACCCCACCAAACGTAACGTAACTAGACCTAACGTGCCTCGACCACCATTGCTGGCATGCCGAGAGTCGAGCGGAACATTGTAGAGCAACGTGGAGTGCAGAAATCCACCGAAGAGCTGTACGTAGCATAAAAGTCGAAGCCATCCTAACAAAACGTTACCTAACGTATCCTAACCTAACGTAACCTAATCCATCCATACGTGGCACGACCACTATCACTGGCCTTCCCATACACAGCAGAGAATGTCAGAGCAATGCAAATAGTAGGTATCTGCCGAATAGTAGTGTATAGCGCAATAGTCTAAGCAATAATGACCAGACAGAGCTAAACCAAGCCAAGCCAAACGTAACATAGCTCAGGATATTTTGCCGGGACCAGAGATGTTGGACTCCAAAGAACCAAGCAGAACGCATTATAGTACAGTAGAGCGCAGTAATCCACCGAATAGGAGTGTATAGCGCAAAAGTCCAAGCCACCCTGTCCAAACCAGGCCTAGCCTAATTAACCAAACGTAGAATAACTAAACCTAACGAGAAGAGACACATATTGCTGGCCTCGCCTGAGCCAAGGAGAACATACGAGAGCAGAGTAGATAGCAGAAATCCTCAGAACTGCAGTGTATTGCACAATAGTCAAAGCCATCGCAACCAAGCCTACATAAACCTGACCCAAGCAAACGTAAGGTAACACAATCTATCGTGCGGCGACCACCAATGGTGGCCTCCCCAGGGTCGAGTAGGGTAGAGTAGAGCAACGCAGAGCGCCGACATCCTCCGAATGGCAGTGTATTCACAAACGTCAGAGTGATCCTATTGTACCATTACCATGCGCAACATAGTCAAAAAGAACATAAAAGAACCAAACGTGCCTAGACCACCATTGCTGCCCTCCCCGTCGCCAAGCAGAACGTATTATAGGAGAGTGGAGCGCAAAAGTCAATAGAATGGAAGTGAAGAGCAGAATGGTCAAAGCTTTCCAGACCTAACCCGTGCTAACATAACCTAACCGAGCGCAACGTAGCTCATCCTAACGCGCCGCAGCCGCAATTTCTGGCCTCCCAAGATCAATGCAGGTCATATTAGAGCATGTCAGAGGGCAGGAGTCCAAGGAATATCGGTGCATATCTCGAAAGTCTCTGCCATCCTAACCAAACTTAACCCAACCTGACCTAATCGAACGTAACATAACACAACCTACAGTGCCGCGACGGCCATTGCTGGCCTCCTGAGAGTCCAGCAGGGTACAGTAGAGCAATGTAGAGCGCAGAAATCCACCGCGTAGCAGTGTACAGCACAAAAGAATATTCTACCATATCCTACCCTAACCAAACGTGACGTAACCAAACGCAACATAGCTCAGACTTACTTGCCGAGACCAATACTTCTGGCCGCTCCACGGCCAAGCTGATTGTACTAGAGCACAGTAGAGCGCAGAAATCCGCAGAATGACAGAGTATAGCACAGAAGTCAGAGCAAATCTTACCAAACCTTACCTGACCTATCGTAAGCAAAAGTAACTTTACTTAACCTAACGCGCCGCGGCCGCAATTTCTGGCCTCCCCAGATCAATGCAGGTCATATTAGAGCACAGCAGAGGGCAGGAGTCCACGGAATATCGGTGCATAGCACGAAAGTCTCTGCCATCCTAACCAAACTTAACCCAACCTGACATAATCAAACGTAACATAACACAACCTACAGTGCCACGACCGCTATTACTGGCCTCCCCAGAGCCCAGCAGGACACACTACAGCACAGTAGGTAGCAGAAGTCCGTTGAAAAGCTGTCTGTATCGCAAAACCCAGAGAAATCCATTCCTATCCCAAGCTAACATAACCTCACCAAACGTAGCCTAACTCAGCCGCACGTGCCCAGAGAGCAATTACCGGCTTCTCCAGCGTCGAGCAGAGTACAGCAGAGCAATGCAGAGCGTAGAAGTCCTCCGAACAGCGGTGTACAACACAAAAGCCGAAGCTATCATGTCCTAGCCTAACCAAACGTACAATGAACGGAAGTAACGTAACACAAACTGATGTGCCACGATCGCTATTGCTGGCCTCACCAGAGCTAAGCAGAGTATAGCAGAGCAATGTAGAACGCTGAAGTAGTACGAACAGCAGTGCATAGCGCTGCTCCTCCAAAGGCCTCCAAATAGCAGCGTAAATCAGAAAAGTCTAAGAAATCCTAACCCAACCCTACCAAACCTAACGTAACCACACATAGAATAACTAATCCTAACGTGCCGAGGACACTATTGCTGGTCTTCCTAGTGCCGAGCAGAGCATAGTAGAGCAACGAAGAGCGCAGGAAACCACACAATGGCAGTGTACGGCATAAATGTGGAAGGTATCCTTTCCTATCCTATCAAAACGTAACATAACGAAACGTAACCTAACACAACCTTACGTGCCAAGGCATTATTGCTGGTCTCCCCAAACCAAGCAGGAGGTATAGGAGGAGAGTGCAGAGCAGAGGTCAAGAGAATGGCAGTGTACATCAGGAATGTCAAAGGTAACCAAACATAACGCATGCTAAAGTATCCTAACCAAACGTAACCTATCTGGACCTAACGCGCCTACATCACTGTTGCTGAACTCACCAGAGCAAGGCAGAATATATTACAGCACAGTAGAGCGCAGGAATCCTCAGAATTGCCGTGGATAGCACAAAGGTCACAGTTACGCTATCCCAAACTTACCAAACGAAACATAACCGAACGAACCTAACAAAGACTAACGCTCCCAATCCAATATTGCTGACCACCCCAGCGCAAGGTGTATCATATTAGAACACATCAGATCACAGGAATCCATGGAGTAGCAGCTTGCAGCGCAAAAGTCAAAGCTATGCTACCCTAACATATCCAATCGTATCATAACCAAGCGCAACTTAACTCAGACTAACGTGCGGAGGCCTATACTGCTGGCCTCCACCCAGCCAAACAGAATATACTAGAGCACAGTAGAGTGCAGAAGTCCACGTGATAGCAGTGTATATCACAAAAATCAAAGCCATCCCTTCCCAACCGAACAGACCGTAACATAGCCAAGCGTAACATAACATAAAGTAACGTGCCGCGACCACTACTGCTGACCACCCCAGATTCGAGCGGAGTATAGTACGGCGCAGCAGAGCGCTGAATTCCACCTTATAGCAGTGTACATCACGAAAGACGAAGCTATTCAAACCTAACCCAGCCCAACATAACGTACCCAAATGCAGAATAACTCAACCTTACGTGCCGAAACCACCATTACGGGCCTCCACAGGGTCGAGCAGAATATACTAGAGCACAGCAGGGGGCAGGAATCCACGGAATAGCTTTGTATAGCACAAAAGTCAAAGCCATCAGAGCCAAACCTATCCTAACCTAACGAAGGAGGACGTGACATATCTCAACAAAACGTGCCACGAACATTATTGCTGGCCTCCATGGAGACAAGCAGAACATATTAGAGCGCAGTATTGAGCTGAAATCCAACAAAAGCGGTGCACAGCACAAAAGTTGAAGCTACCCTTTTCTAACTTAACCAACCTTAACACAAACTAACGTAACCTGACTAAATGTAACGTGCCGGAATCAGTATTGCCGGCCTCGCCAGCGTCAATCGGAGCATATTATAGCACAGTAGAGCGCAGAAATCCGCCGAATAGCAGCGCACAACACAAAAGTCGAGGCTATCCTGTTCTAGCCTAGCCAAACGTAGCACAAGGGAACGTAACTTGCATAAACCTAACGCACCGAGACCACTGTTGCTGACCTCCCCAGTTCGAAGCAGAGTACTCTAGAGCACAGTAGACAGCAGAAATCCGCCGCATTGTAGCGTATAGCTGAAAAGTAAAAGATATCCAAACCAAGCCGATCGCAACCAATCCGTACCTAACGTGCCTAGCCCACAATTGTTGGCCTCCCCATCGCAAGGCAGGGCATATTAGAAGATAGTAAAACGCAGAGGAGCATAGGACGGCGGCGTATGGTACGAAAGTCAATGACATCCAAACCAAACCCAAACAAACCTAACCTAACAGAACGTAACATATCCCAGCCTGACGCGCCGCGGTCACAATTTATGGCATTCCCAGATCAAAGCAGGGAATATTAGATCTGGGTAGTGCGCAGAAATCCGCAGCATAGCAGTGTAAAGCGCATAAGTCAAAGCTATACGTTCTTAACCTAACCAAATGTGACATGAGTGGACGTTACGGAACGCAAACTGACGTGCCACGACCGCTGCTGCTGGCATCACGACAGCTAAGCAGAGTATAGCAGAGAAATGTAGAACGCAGGAACCTTCCGAATAGCAGTGTATACCACAAATGTTATCGCTATCAATTGAACCCAACGAAACCTAACTCTAACAAACGTAACATAACTCAACCTAACGGGCCGAGAGCACTTCTTCTGGCGTCCACGGGTACAAGCAGAGTGCCACAGCCCTGAGAAGAGCGCAGCAGTCCATAGAATAGCAGTGTGCAGCACAAAAGTCAAAGCGATTCCTACCTGACACAACGTAACCTAACCAAGCTAAACGTAATTTAACTCAAACTAACGTGCGGTAACCACTATTGCTGGCCTCCAGAGAGTCGAGATGAGTACAGTGGGAAATGTAGAGCGCAGAAATCTATCGAATGACATTTTATAGCACAAATATCATAGCCATCCTCTCCTAACCTAGCCAAATGTAACATAGCCAAGCGCGTCAGAACAGAAACTAACGTGCCGAGACCAATACCGATGGCATCCCCATAGCCAAGCAGGATATACTAGAGTACAGCAGATCGCAAAAATCCACCGAATAGCATTGCATGACACAAAAGTCAAAGCAGCCATAGCGAAGCACAACCAAACCTAACCTAGCCAAACGTACCCTAACTGAAACAAACGTGCCACGACTACAGTTGCTGGCCTCCACAGAGACAAGCAGGTGCCAGTAGAGAAATGCATTGCACAGATATCGACCGAATAGAATTGTATAGCACAGAAGTAAAAGCTACCCTATACAAACCTATGCTATCTTAGCGAAACCTAGCGTAACATAACTCAACCTATTGTGCTGAAACCACAATTGCTGGTCTCACCAGAGCCAGGCAGGCCATACTACGGCACACTGGGGCGCAGAAATTCTACGTATAGCGGTGTACGGTACAAAAGTCAAAGCTATCATTTCCTCACCTAACAAAATGTAACGTACCGAAACGGAACATAACTCTTCCTAATCTGACGCGACGGCCATGAATGGCTTCCCCAAGGCCAAGCAGAGGATACTAGAGCAGAGTGGAGCCTAGAAATCCGTCGAGTAGCACCGTATACAACGAAAGCCAAATCTATACAATACTAACTCGAACAAACAATGCGTAACCAAACGTAGCATAGCTCAATGCAACGGGCCGAGACAAATATTACTGGCCTCGCCATGGTCGAGCAGAGTAGATTAGAATAACGTGGAGAGCAAGAATCCAACTTATAGCCGTGTATAGCACAAAGGTCAAAGCTATGCTATCCTACCATATCCAAGAGTAGTGTAAGCAGACGCAACCTGGCATAAGCTAACGTGGCTAGGCCATTATTGCTGACCTCCCCAGAGCAAAGCTGAATATACTAGAGATCAGTAAAGCGCAGAAATCCATGGAACAGCAGTGCACAGCACAAAAGTCAAAGCCAACCGAATCATGCGTAACCTAACCGAAGCTAACAAAGCGGAAACTAACTCAGCCTATAATGCCATGGCCACTATTCCTGGTCTGCGCAGAGTCGTGCAGGGTATAGTAGAGCAAAGAGGAGAGCAGGAATCCACAGAATAGCAGTGTATGGCTAAAAAATCAAAGTTACAATGTCCTAACCTAGACAAACGTAACCTGTCCAAACGTAACATAACTTAAACTATCGAGACGAGAGCACTATTGCCGGCCGCCACAGCGCCAAACAGAGCATATTAGAGCAGAGTATATCGCAGGCGTTCATAGAATTGCTGCTTTAGCACGAAAGTCAGAGACATCCTGACCAAACCCTCACACACCTAACCTAACAAAATGTAGTTTGATAAAAACTAACGGGCCGCGGCCACAGCTTCTGCATTCCCATATCAAAGCAGGGAATATTGGATTTCAGTTGATGCAGAAATCCACAGAATATCATTGTTGGACGTTGCGAAGCGCAAAATGACGTGCCACGACCGCTATTGCTGGAATCACGGGAGCTGTGCAGAGTATAGCAGAGCAATGTAGATCGCTGGTATCACCAGAATAGCACTGTAAAGCACATTAGTCAAGGCCACCCTAACCAACCCTAGCCAAATCTAACATAACCACACGTAGCCTATCAAAACCTATCGTGCCACGACCGCCATTGCTGATCTCCCTTGTGTCAAGTAGAGTATAGTGGAGCATCAATGAGCTCAGAAATCCTCCGAATAGCAGTGTATAGCACAAAAGTCAAAGTTACCGTAACCAAACCTAGCCTAACGTAGCCTAAACAAACGAAGCATTACTCGACCTAACGTGACGCGATCACCTTTCCTGGCGTCCCCACAGCCAAACAGTGTGTGATAACGCTCGGTAGAGCGCAGAAGTACACCGAAGTGCTGTGTATAGCACAAAAGTCTAAGCTAGACTATCTTAGCCTAACCAAACGTAACATAACCAAGCGCTACATATCTCAGCCTAACGTGCTGAGAACACCATAACTGCCTTCCCCAGAACCAAGCAGAACACATTAGAGGAGAATAGGGCGCAGAAATCCATAGAATCGCAGTGTATATATCAGCAGTCGAAACTACCGTATCCTAACGTAACCAAACCTAACAGAACCGAACGTACCCTAGCTCCATTTAACGCCCCGCGGCCACCTTTCCTGGTATATCCAGAGGAAAGCATGGAATATTAGAGCACAGTAGAGTGCAGAAGCCCTCCGAATAGCAGTGTATAGCACAAAAGTCAAAGCTATCATATCCTAACCTAGCGAAGCCTTATCTAGCCAAACGTACCGTGACGCAACCTAACGCGCCGCGACCACCATTCCTGGCGTCCACGGAGACAAGCAGAGTGTGATGGCGCACTGTAGATCGCAGAAGTGGATAGAATTGCAGTGTGTAGCACAGAAGGCAAATTTGTGCCAACCTATCCCAAAAAACATAACCTAACCGAACGTAACGTAACTCGGTCTATAGTGCTGCGGCCACTATTGCTGGCCGCCACAGAGTCAAGCCGAACACACTAGTAGAAAGTAGAAAGCAGAAACCCACGTGAACGCAGTGTATATCAGAGGGGTCGGTGATGCCCAAACCTAAACCAAACCAACGGAAGATATCCAAAACTAACGTAAATCAGCCTGACGTGCCGAGACCACAATTGCTGCCCTCCCCGGAGCCAAGCAGGACATACTAGAGCGCAGTACATAGCAGGAATCCACCGAATAGCAGCGTACTGCGCAAAAGTTAAAGCTAAGCTGACCAAACATTGCCTAAACCAACCTAACCGAATGTTACCTAACTTAACATAACGTGCCGCGACCAATATTGCTGTCCTCCCTAGAGACCAGCGGATCACGTCAGTGGGGAGTAGAACGGAGATATCCACATAATCGCAGTGTAGATCCGAAAAGTAAAAGCAAACAAGCCTAAAACAAACCTACACGTCGAAACCAAATATAGCCTGACATATCCTTACGTGCAGAGACCGCCATTTCTGCCTGCCACAGAGGCAAGCAGGACGTACTAGGGCACAGTTGTGCGCAGTAATCGACCACAAAGCAATGTGTAGCTCAAAAGTCAAATATATCCTAACCTAACCAAGCCGAAATTAGCCTATCTAAACGTAACGTGACCTGAATAATACTGCTGGACCGCCAGAGCCAATAAGAGCATATTAGAGCAATCTAGAGCGCAGGGAACCATCGAATATCTTTGTATAGCATAAAAGTTGAAGCTATCCTATCCTAAACTATCCATACGTAACGTAACCAAGCTTTAACTATCTCAGCCTAACGTGACGAGACCATTATTGATGGTCTCCCCATAGCCAAGCACAACACACTGCAGGACAGTAGAGCGCAGATGTCCGCCGAACAACAGATTATACCACGAAAGGCAAAGCTATCATAGCCTAACCTGTTCGAACATGACCTAGCCAAACGTAACATATCTCAACCAATCGTGTCGAGACCACTATTACTGGCCTCCGCAGAGTCGAACAAGGTATTGTAGATCAATATAGGGCGTTGAAATCCAACGAGAATTGGTGTACAGAACAAATGTCAAAGCTACCTTATCTTACCTAACCAATGGTAACAATGAAAACGCAGCACAAAAAAACCTATCGCGCCACGACCACTATTGCTGGCCTCCGCAGAGCCAAGCAGAACTTATTAGAGCACAGTGGAGCGCAGAAATCCACCGAACAAAAGATTATACCAACCAAAGCCAAAGCTATACTATTAGAGCACAGTGGAGCGCACAAATCCACCGAACAAAAGATTATACCAACCAAAGCCAAAGCTATCCTAACCTATCGTAACCTAACCAAACCCAACCAAACGTATGATAACACGACCTAACGTGCCGCGACCACTATTTCTGGCCTCCCGATAGCCGAGAAGAGCAAGGCAGACCGCTGTAGAGCGAAGAAATACACCGAGGAGCAGTATGTACAGCAAAAGTTAAAGCCATCCCTTCCCAACCGAGCAAATCGTAACATGGCCAAGCGTAACATGACACATAGTAACTTACCGCGACAACTACTGCTGACCACCCCAGATTCGAGCAGAGTATGGTAGAGAAGAGCAGAGCGCAGAATTGCACAGAATAACAGTTTATATCAAGAAAGTCAAAGCTATCCAAACTTGACCCAAACTAACGTAACGTAATCAAACGTAGCCTAACACAATCTGACGCGCTGAGACAACCATTGCCGACACCCCCAGATCCAAGCAGAGCTAATAAGATCAGAGTAGATCGCAGAAATCCACCGAAGAGCAGTGTACATCTTAAAGGTCGTAGGTATACTCTCGTAATCTGACAAAACGTTACATAACCGATCGTAAAGTAGCCCAAGCTGTGGTGGCACGACCACAATTTCTGGCCTCACGAGAGCCAAGCAGGGTATATCATAGCAATGTAGGACGCTGAAATCAACCGAGCGGCAGTGCGCAGCACAAGCAACAAAGCTATCCCTACCAAACGTGACCATACCTAGCCTAAGCAATCCGAATATATCTCAACCTAACATGCCGCGAACACCATTCCTGGCGTCCCCAGACACAAGCAGATAGTGATAGCGCACAGTAGAGAGCAGAGGTCCATAGAATGGTGGTGTGTAGGACAAAAGTCAAAGCTATCCTAATCAAACGCAACGTAACCTAACCAAACAAAACGTATTCTGTCTCAAGCTATCGTGCCGTCACCACCATGTCCGGACACCCGAGAGTCGGGCATCGAATAGCAGTGTATAGCACAAAAGTCGAAGCCATACTAACCAAACCTATCCTAACCTAGCGAAGCCAAACGTAACATATCTCAGAAAAACGTGTCACGAACATTATTGCTGGCCTCCACAGGGACAAGCAGAACATACTAGAGCACAGTAGAGCGCTGAAATCCAACAAATGGCGGTGCACAGCACAAAAGATGAAGCTACCCTTTCCTAACTTAGCCAATCGTAGCATAACCGAACGTAACCTAACTAAATGCAACGTGCCGGAACCAATATTGCTGGCCACGCCAGCGTCGAGCAGAGCATATTATAGCATGGTAGAGCGCAGAAATCCGACGCATTGAAGTTTAAAGCTGGAAAGTATGGGACATCCCAACCGAACATGACCTATTCTAGCACAACCAAACGTAAGCCATGCCAACCAGTCGCGTCTAGCCCACCATTGCTGGCCTCCCCATCGCTAAGCAGGGCACAATAGGGGAGAGTGGAACGCAGAGGTCCATATGACGGCTGTGAAGGGTACGAAGGTCAAGGTTATCCCAGCCACACCCATATAAACCTAACCAAACCAAACGTAAACTAACTCAAGGTAACGCGCCGCGACCACGATTTCTGGAATTCCCAGATCAAAGCAGGTAGCACTAGATCGAAGTAGAGCGCTGAAGTCCGCAGCATGGCAGTTTATAGCACAAAAGTCAAAGCTATACTATCTTAACCTAACCAAGCCTTACATGAGTGTACGTTACGGAACGCAACCTGACGTGCCACGACCGCTATTGCTGGCATCACGACAGCTAAGCAGAGTATAGCAGAGCAATGTAGAACGCTGGAATCGTCTGAATAGCAGTGTATAGCACAAAAGTCAAAGCTATCTAAACCGAACCCAAACACACATAACCCAACCAAACGTAACCTAACTCCACCTAACGCACCTGGACAATTATTGCTGGTGTGCCTAGAGCCAGCCAGAGCATATCAGAGCACAGTAGATTGCAGAAATACACAGAGTCGCAGTGTAGAGCAGAAGAGCCGAAGCTACCCATGCCTATCCATAGCTAACGTATCATAACCGTACGTAGCCTAACTGAATAACACGTGCCCTGACAGCTATTGCTGGACGCCCAGAGCCAAGCAGAATACAGTAAAGCACAGTGTAGTGCAGAAGTCCACAGGACAGCAGTGTATACCACAAAAGTCAAAGCTATCCTGACCTAACAGGAACAAACGTAACCTAACCAAACGTAGCCTAACTCAGCCCATCGTAACGTGGCAACTATCACTGTACACCACAGAGTTGAGCAGAGTGTGGTAGAGCAACGCAGAGTGCAGAAATCCACCGAAGAGCAGTGTGGAGCACAAAAGTCAAGGGCAACCTGGCCAATCCTAACCTAATCTAACAGAACCAACCGCAACATAACACAGCGTAACGTGCCGTGACAACTATTGATAGCGTCCCCAGAGACAAGCAGATTATGATGGAGCACTGTAGGGCACAGGGGACCATAGGATAGCCGTATGAGCACAAAAGTTGACGCTGCCCTAACACAACCCAAAATAACCTAACCGGACCAAACGTCATCCGACTAAACATAACGTGCCGCGATCAGTATTGCTGGCATCCAGAGTGCCAAACAGAGTATACTATAGAACAGTAGGGCGTGGAAATCGACCGCATTGGAGTGAACAGCACAAAAGTCAGTGTAAACCTTACCAAACCAAACCTAGCCTAACATAATCAAGCGGACAACAACGTAACAGAACTCGCCGCAGACACATTTCAAGGCCACCCCAGAGCAAAGCAGGGCATGGTTGATCACAGTAGTGCGCAGAAATCCGCCGAATGGCAGTGTGTATCAAAAATCGCACAGCCGTCCTAGCCTAACCTATCCAAACACAGCAATACCAAGCGTATCATAACTAAACCTAACGCGCCTAGACCAGCACTGCTGATCTTCCCAGACTAAGCAGATTACATTAGAGCACAGTAGACCGCAGAAATTCGACGCAAAGCTGCGTGAAGCACAGAAGGCAAAGGTAATCTATCCAAACCTAACCTAGCCTAACCTAACCAAACGTAGCCTAGCTCACCGTACCGTGCCGATATCACTATCGCAGGCCCTCCCCGATCCAAGCTCAACACATTAGCGCCCAGTAGAGAGCAGAAATCCGCCGAACAGCTCTGTATAGCGCAAAAGTCATAGATAGCCCCTCATAACCTAACAAATCGTAGCGTAAGCGAACAAAACGTAACTCCACCTAACGTGCTGCGACTACTATTGCTGGCCACCGCAGAGTTGAGCAGAGTATAGTCGTGCAGAGTGGACCGCAGATATCCACCGAATAACAGCCTATGCCAAGAATGTCAAAGCTACCCAAACCTAACCCAGACATGCAGACCCTAACGAAACGTAACCTAACACGACCTAACTTGCCGAGACCATTATTGCTAGAAGCCCCTCGGCCAAGTAGCATATACTTGGGCACAGTTGATCTCAGAGTGCTGCCTAAGTGCAGCGTATAGCGGAAAGTCAAATATATCACAACTAAATGCGACCTAACCTAACCTAACCTAACCTAACCAAACGAAACATAACCCTGACTAACGTGACGATACCACCATTGCCCTCCCTCCCAGAGCCGAGCTGAAGATACAAGAGCGTAGTGGAGTGCAGAGATCCGCAGAATTGCAGTGTATGGCGCAAAAATCAAAGGTACGTTCGCCAAACGATTCCAAACAGAACACGGAGTGTCGTAACCTAACAGACCCTTACGTTCCTTGGGCAATAATGCTGGCCTTTCCAACGCCAAGCGGAACATATTAGAGTAGGGTAGAGTAGAGAAATCCATAGAAACGCAGAGTATGTCAGAGAAGTCGTGGCTACCCTTACCCGTCCCAAACAAACCTAGCCTAACAAAACGAAACCTAACTAGAACTAATGTGCCGAGAACGCTATTGCTGCTCTCCCCAGAGACAAGCAGAGCGCACTGGAACGCAGTGGAGTTCAAAAACCCGCCGAAAAGTAGTGAATACACACAAAAGCCTGAGCTAGCCTCTCCTAACATAACCAATCGAAACGCAACCAAACGTAGCCTAACTGAGCCTAACGTAACAAGATCATTAGTGCTGGCCTCCCAGAGCCAAGCAGAATATTTTAGGTGAGATTGGAGAACAGGAATCCATAGAATCGTGGTGTATAGCAGAAAGTTAAAGCTACACGAACCTAACCCATCAAATGTAAGCTAACCATACGAAACTTAACTCAACATAACGACCCGCGACCCCTACTGCTTGACGCCGCAGCGCCAAGCAGAAAACGGTAGAGCACAGTAGAGCGCAGAAGTCAACCGAAAGCAGTCTATAGTATTTAAGTCAAACCTATCCTGTCCTAACATATCCAAACGTAATATAATCAAGCGTAATCTAACTTAACCCTACGTGCCGAGACCACTATTGCTGAAATCCCCTTGGGGAATAGGAATATACTAGGGCACAGTGGAGAGCAGAGAGCCGCCTAATAGCAGCGCATAGCACAAAAGTCAAATATATCACAACATAACGCGTCCTAACCTAACAAAGGCAAACGTAGACTAACTAAACTTAATGAGCCGAGAACACTATTTTTGGCCTGCCCAGTGCCAAGCAGAAAAAATTAGAGCACAGTAGAGAGCAGAAATCCACCTAATATCATGGTACTGCACAAAAGTTAAAGCAACCCTAGTCAAACATATCCTAACCCAAATAACCGAATGTAACCTGACTCAACAAAACGTGCCGAGATTACTATTGCTGGCGCTCCCAGAGCCAAGCTGAAAATATTAGCGCTCTATAGGGCGCAGAATTCCACCTAATAGCGGACTATAGCACTAAAGCCAAAGCTATCCCTTCCTAACCTAACTAATCGTGGAATAACCAAACGTAATGTAACCCAACCTAACGTGCCGCGAACACTATTGCTGGCCTCCCCAGTGCCAAGCAGATCATATTAGCGGAGAGTAGAACGCAGAAATCCATAGAATTGCAGTGTCTACCAGATAAGACGAAGCTTCCCAAACCTAATCCAAACCAGCAGAACATAGCCGAACATACATAACACTGACTAGCCTGCCGAAGCAACCATAGCTGCCCTCCCAAGAGCCAAGCAGTGCCTACTAGAGCACAGTAGAGCGCAGAGATCCACCGAATAGATGTGTACAGTACAGAAGTTGAAGCTACCCTAGCCAAACTTAGCATAGCCCAACATAACCGAACGTAACCTGACACAACATACCATGCGAGGCCGCTCTTGTAGGCCTTCCCGGAGACAGGCTGAAAGCACTAGAGCACTGCAGGGTGCATGAATCCTTCTAATGGCAGGCAATAGCACTGAAGTCAAATCTATCCTCTCCTCACATAACCAATCGCAACATAACCAAACGTGACCTATCCCAACCTAAAGCACCGCGACCACCATTGCGGGCCTTCCCAGAGCCAAGCAGAGCACATCAGTGAAGAGTAGAAACAAGAACTCCATGGAATCGCAGTGTATTTCAGAAAAGTCAAAGCTACCCTATAGTAACCAGTCCAAAGGTAATAGAACCAAACGCAACCTAACTTCACCTATCGCGCCGGGACAACTATCGCTGAACTCCCCATGGCCAAGCAGAATGCTGTAGAGCACAGTAATGCGCAGAATTCCAACGAATACCAGTGTATACCAGGAATGACGTTGCTATTGCAACCTAACATAAACAAACATAATCCAACCAATCCTAGCCTAACACAAGCTAACGTGCAGAGGCCACCCATACAGGCCCCCAGCTACAAGTGGAATATGCTAAAGCACAGTTAGGCGCAGAAGGCTACCGAATAGCAATGTATAGCGCAAAAGTTAAAGACATCCTAATCTAACCTGACCTAACACAACCTAACAAAACGTAGACTATTTAAACCCAAAGAGCCCAGTCCAATATTGCTTGCCCCCTCATTGCCGAGCAGAACACATTAGAGGAGAGTAGAGCGCAGTTAACTAAAGGGAGGCATCGAATAACAGAAAAGTCAAAGCTATCCGTACCTAACCCGGAAAGACAAAACATACCCAAACGCAACATAACTCCACCTAACGTGCGGAAACCACAATCTCTGGCCTCCCCGGCGCAAAGGAGGTAATATTAGAGCACAGTAGTGCGCAGAAATCCAACGAACAGCAGTGTGTAGTGCAAAAGGCAAAGCTATCCTTACATAGCGCAAAATAACCTATCCAGCCAAACGTAACCTAACCCAACCGAACGCACCGCGACAGACATTGCTGGCCTCTGCACAGTCAAGCGGAGCATGTTAGATGTGAGCGGAGTGCAGGAATCCGTAGAATAGCAGTGTGCAACAGAAAAGTCGAAGCTACACAAGCATAACGAAAGCAAGCATAACATAACCGAACGGTTCAAATCTCAACCTAATGTGCCGAGACCACTGTTGCTGGCTTCCCCAGAACCAGCCAGACTATACCACAGCGCAGTAAAGCGTAAAAATGCGCCGCATTGCTGTGCAAAGCACATAAGTCAAAGGTATGCTAACCTAACCTAACCAAGCATAGCTCAAACTAACGTGCCGCGACTACTATTGCTAGCCTCCCCAGAGCCAGGCACAACACATTAGTGGTGAGCAGGGCGCAGAAATCCTTAGAACCGCAGTGTCTATCGGGAAAGTGGTAGTGACCTAAGCCTAACCTAAACCAACAGAACATATACGAACATAGCATAAATGAACCTATCGTTACGAGACCGCAATTGCTGCCCTGCTCAGGGCCAAGGAGGACATACTAGAGCACCATAGAGAGCAGGAATCCTCCGACTGGCAGTGTACACCACAAAAGTTAAGTCCATCCTAACCAAACATGTCCTAACCCAACCCAGCCGAACGTAGCCTGACCCAACACAACGAGCCGAGACCACTATTTCTGGCCTTCCCAGAGTCAAGTTGAAAATATTAAAGCACTGTAGGGAGCAGAGATCCACCTAATCGCAGAATATATATCTAAAGACAAAGCTACCCTCTCCTAACCTAGGGAATGGTAAAAATGCCGAATGTATCCTAGCCTACCCCGACGAGACGTGAACATTATTTCTGGCATCCGCAGAGCCAAGGAGGGCCTACTAGAGCACGGTAGAGGACACATATCCACCGAATAGCAGTATACATCTCAACAGTATAAACTATCCTGACAAAACATAGCCTGACCCAACCTAGCCGAACGTAACCTGACTCAACGTTACCTTCAGAGGCCACCTTTGCTGGCATTCACAAACCGAAGCTGAAAACATTAGAGCGCTGTATGGAGCAGAAGTCCACCTAATAGCAGACATTTGCAATAAAGTCAAAGCTATCCTCTCGTAACCAAACCAACCGTAAGATGGCCGAACGTAAACTAACTCATCCTTACGTGCCGAGACCACTATTGCTGCCCTTCACAGAGCCCAGTAGAATATATTAGAGGAGGACAGAGCTCAGGGATCCATAGAATCGCAGTGCATACCGCAATAGTCGAAGTTACCCTATCCTATCAGAAACATACGTAACTTAGGCGAAAGTAGCTTTTCCAAACCAAACGTGCCGAGACAGGTATTACTAGCCTCCCCAGAGCAAAGCAGAGGGTACTAGAGCACAGCAGCGCGCAGTAGCCCACCGAATTGCAGTGAGTAGCACAAAATTGGAAGATATCCTAATCCAACAAGTCCTAACCTAACCCCACCGAACGTAGCCTATCCCAACATGAAGTGCCGAGAATGGTATTGTTTGCCCTCCTAGAGACAGGCCGAGTAAATTAGAGCAATGTAGAGCGCGCGAATCCACCGAATAGAAGTGTATATCACAAAAGCCAGAACTTTGCTATCCTAACCTAACCAAACCTAACAAAAAATGTCATGCCCTAACTAAATATAACGCGACAAGACAACTATTGTTGTGCTCCCCAGAGCCAAGCAGAGCATGTTATAGTAATCAAGAGCGCAGGAATCCACCGAAGAGCCGTGTATAGCATAAAAGTCAAAGCTACCCTAACCAAGCTTATAACCTCACCTAACCAAATCAAATCTAACTCAACACTACGTGCCGAGACCACTATTGCTGCCGTCCCCAGAGATAAGTGGATCAGAGTAGAGCACAGTAGGACGCAGGAACCCACCGAATTGCACTGAATAGCACAAAGGTTGGAGCTACCCTCACCAAACATATCCTAACCTACCATGGCCAAACGGAACCTACCTCAACGTAACGTGCCAAGAACATTATTGCTGACATTCTCAGTGCAAAGCTGAACATACTAGAGCACTGTAGAGTGCTGGAATCCACCGAATATCAGTGTAAAACGCAAAAGTCGAAGTTATCACCTCCTAACGTGGCAAGTCGTGATATAACCAAACGTAACATAACGCAACCTAACAAGCCGCAACCGCGATAGCTGGCATTCCCGGAGCCAAGCAGTACAGATCAGTGGACAGTAGATCGCAGAAATAAATTGAATCGTAGTGTATGTCGGAAAGGTCTAAGCTACCCATGCCTAATCGAAACCAACGGAACCAAACCAAACATAGTTTAACCAAACGTATCGTGACGCGACCACTATTGCTAGGCTCACCAGGTCATAGCAGAACACAGCAGAGCACAGTGGAGCGTAGAAGTCCACCGAAAGTCAGTTTGTACCACGAAAGTCACATCTAACTAGTTCTAACCCAAGCTAACGTAACGAAGTAAAGCGTAGCCTAACTGAACATAACGTCCCAAGACCACTATTTCTGGCTCGCCCAGGGTCGAGCGGAGTATATTAGAGCAACGTAAAGCACAGGATCCACCGAATAGCCGCGTATAGCCCAAAAGTCAAAGCCATCCTAACCAAACCTGTTCTAGCCTAGCGAATATAATAGTGATATTTCTCATACAAATGTGCCACGAACATTATTGCTGGCCACTACAGAGGCAAGCAGAACTAATTAGAGCACTGTTGAGCGCTGAAATCCAACGAATGGCGGTGCATAGCACAAACGGTTAAGCGACCCTTTCCCAATTTAGCCAACCGTAACGTAAACGAAAGCAGCATAACTAAATGTAACGTGCCGGAGCTCATATTGCTGGCCTCGCAAGCGTCAAGCGCGGCTTGTTATAGCACAGTAGGGCGCAGAAATCCGGCGCATTGAAGTGTAAAGCTGGAAAGTAGTGGACATCCCAACCCAACCTGACCTAGACAAATACCGCCAAACGTAAACCATCCCAACCTTACTTGTCTAGCCCACCATTGCGGGCCTCCGCATTGCCAAGCAGGGCACACTACAGGAGAGTAGGACGAACAGGACAATAGGACGGCTGTGTAGAGTACAAAGGTCAAAGATATCCCAAACACCCAAACAAGCCTACCCTAACCAAACGTAAACTAACACAAGGTAGGGCACACTACAGGAGAGTAGGACGAACAGGACAATAAGACGGCTGTGTAGAGTACAAAGGTCAAAGGTATACCAAACACCCAAACAAGCCTACCCTAACCAAACGTAAACTAACACAAGGTAACGCGCCGCAGCCGCTATTTCTGGAATTTGCCAGAGTAAAGCTGGGAATATTAGATCGCAGTAGAGCATAGAAATCCACGGAATAGCAGCGTGCAGGGCAAAAGTCAAGGCCATCTTGACTTAACCTAGCCAAACATAGCACAAAGGAACGTAACGTACATAAACCTAACGTGCCGAGACCAATATTGTTGACCTCAGCAGGGCCAAGTAAAGCATCCCGGAGCACAGTAGACCACAGAAATCCGCCGCATTGAAGTGTATAGCTGAAAAGTAGGAGGTATCCTAACTAAACGTGACATATCATAAACAAACCAATCGCAACCAATCCCAACCTAACGTGCCTAGCCGACTATTTCTGGCCTCCCCACCGCAAAGCATCGCAAATTAGTCGATAGTATAAGGCAGAGGTCCATATAACAGCTGTGTATGGTACGCAAGTCAATGATATCCCAATCTAATCCAAGCAAATCTATCCACACGTAACATAACTCAACCTAACGTGCCTAGCCGAATATTGCCGGCCTCACCATCGCAAAGCAGCGCATATTAGTCGACAGTATAAGGCAGAGGTCCATAGAACAGCTGTGTATTGTACGCAAGTCAATGATATTCCAACCTAATCCAAGCAAACCTAACCGTACGTAACATAAGTCAACCTAGCGTACCGAGAGCACAATTCCCGGCATCCCCAGAACCAAGGAGAGCATATTACAGCACAGTAGAGCGCAGAAATCTACCAAATAGCAGTTTATAGCACAGAAGTCAAAGGTATGCTATCCTAACGTAACCAAACGTAACATAAGCGGACGTAACGTAACACAGCATCACGAGTCACGACCGCTATTGCTGTCCTCAGGAGAGCCAAGTAGAGTATAGCAGAGCGACGTGGAACACAGAAATAGTCTGAACTGCAGTGTATATCTCAAAAGTCAAGGCTACCCTTGCCAAGCACTTCGTACCCTAACCAAACCAAACGCAATGTAGCTCAGCCTGATGTTGGTCGACTTCTATTCCTGGCCTCCCGAGAGTCGAGCAGAGCGTAGTAGAGCAATGTAGAGCGCAGAAATCCACTGCATGGCAGTGTATATCACAAAATTCGATGCTAACCTCTCCTATACGAACCAAACGTAACATAACCAAACGTAACTCAACTGAACATATTGCGCCACGGCCACCGTTGCTGTCTTCCCGAGAGTCGGGCAGATAATAGTAGACCACAGCAGAGCGCAGAAATCCACCGAATATCAGTGTGCACCGCGAAAGTCAAAGCCACTCATACCTAATCCAAACCTGTGTAACGCTGCCAAACGTAGGTAAGCTCAGCCGAACGAGACGAGACAACCGTTGCTGGCCACCCCATAGACGAGCAGAGCATAGTAGAGCAATGGAGAGGGGAGTAGTTCACCGAATAGCAGTGAATAGCACAAATGTCAAAGCCATCCTGTTGGCACATAATCTACCCTAACCAAGACAAACGCAACATAACTAATGTGCCGAGGCCGCAATTGCTGGCATCCAAATAGACGAGCAGAGGAAGGTAGAGCAATGGAGAGCGCAGAAACCCTCCCAGTAGCAGTGTTTAGCATAAGAGTCAGAGATATCCTGTCCTAACTTAACCAAGCATAACATATCCAAACGTAACATAACTCAGCTGACCTCACCAGAGCCAAGCATAATATACTAGAGCACAGTACACCGCAGAAATCCGCCGCACTGAAGTGTATAGCAGGAAAGCAGAACATACCCTAGTCCAACCTGACAGACCCTAACCAAGCCAAACGATGCATAACTCAACCTATCATGCCGAGACCGCTACTGCTGGCATCCGCAGTCCCAAGCAGAGTATATTAGAACACAGTAGAGGGCAGAAATCCACGGAATCGCGGTGTACAGCGCAAGAATCAATACTGTCCTCTCCTACCATAACCAAACGTGACATACGCAAACGTAATCTCAATCAGCCTAACGTGCAGCGACCGCAATCGCTGGCCTTCCCAGAGTCGAGCGGAGTATAGTAGAGCAACTTAGAGAGAAGGTATCCACAGAGGAGCAGCGTATAGCACAAGGGTCAAAGATATCCTGACAAACCTGACCTAGCAAAACCCAACCAAACGTAGCATAACTCAAAGTAACGTGCCGATACCAGTATTTGTAGCCCTCTCAGAGCCAAGCTGAACATGTTACAGCAGAGTAGAGTGCAGAAATACGCTTAATAGCAGTGTGTAGCGCAATAGTCAGAGCTAGTCCATCCCAAGCTAACCAATTGTGACGTGACCAAACGTAACCCAACTCAACGTAACGTGCCGACAATAATATTTCTGGCCCTCCAAGAGCCAGGCTGAACATAGCAGAGCACGGTAGAGCGCAGAAATCCACCGCATTTCAGTGTAGAGCACAGAAATCGAAGATATCCTAACCTAACCCAAACGAACCTAACCTAACGGTACGTAACCTAACCCCACATAACGCGCCGCGGCCACAGTTTCTGACAACCCTAGAGCAAAGCAGAGCATATTAGATCACTGCAGTGCGCAGGAATATGCCGCGTTACAGTGGATAAGTAGGAAAGTCAAGGCTATCCTAACCTAACCAGGCCTAACATAACCTAACCAAGCGTAGCATAACTAAACGTAACGTGCCGATACTACTGTTGCTGGCACTCCCAGAGACAAGCTGAACATATTGGAGCACATTATATGGCAAAAATACGAAGAATAGCAGTATATGGAGCAAAAGTCGTAACTAGCCCCTCCTAACCTAACCAATCGTAACGTAACTAAACGTAACCTAACTCAACATAACGTGACGAGACCACTATTCCTGGCCTCCCCAGAACAAGCAGAACATATTAGAGGGTCGTGGAGAGCAGAAATCCATAGGATCGCCGTGTATAGCAGAAAAGTCAAAGCCATCCAAACCTAACCCAGGCAAATGTAACCTAAGCAAGCGAACCCTAACTGAACATAAAGAGTAGCGACCACTACTGCTGGACGCTTCAGCGACGAGCAGAATACAGTAGAGCACAGCAGAGCGCAGGGGTCTAGGGAATAACAGTATATACCACGAAGGTCTAAGCCATCCTGACCTAGCGCGTACAAACGTAAACCGACCAAACGTAGCCTAATTCAACCTACCGTGACGAGAAGACAATTCCTCTCCTCCACTGGGTCGAGCAGAATATACTAGAGAACAGTAGAGCCTACAAATCGACCGCACTGCAGTGAATATCACAATGGTCGAAGATATCCTGACCAAACCAAGCCTAACCTAGCCGAACCAAACGTATCATAACTCAACCTAATATGCCGAGACCATTATTACTGGCATCCCCAGAGCCAATCAGAACACATTAGATCGCCTTAGAGCGCAGATGTCGATCGCATTCCAGTGTGCAGCGTAGAAGTCAAAGGTATCCTAACCTAACACAAAAAAAGCCTAACCTAACAGAGCGTAACCTAACTCAACCTAACGCGCCGAGGCCACTATTTCTAGCCTCCATTTGAGTAAAGCAGAGGATTCTTGATCACACTGGTGCGCAGGATCTCACCGAATAGCTGTGTGAAGCACAAGAGTCTCAGCTACGCTATCTTAACATATCCAAACGTAATAAGACCAAACGTAAGATAACTCTACCTAGCGTGCAGGGGCCACTGTGTCTGGAATTCCCAGAGCCGAGCAGAATACAATAGAGCACAGTAGAGCGCAGCTAGGCACCGGATGGCAGCGAATAGCACAAGTATCAAAGACACCCTGACCCTACCTTTCCTAAACTCTCCTGGCTAAACGTAGGCTAACTAAACCTAACGACCGGCGACCACTACTGCTGGCATCCCCAGAGCCAAGCGGTGCGAATTAGAGCGCAGTAGAGCGCGAAAGTCCTCCGAATATCAGTTCACATCAGAAAAGGCAAAGCCTACCTTCGCTACCCAAACGAATCGTAACAAAAGCAAACGTTGCCTATCTGAACATAACATGACAAGGTCGCAATTACTGTCAACAGCTGTATCGAGCAGAGTATAGCAGAGCAATGTGGATCGAAGGAATCCACCGGATAGCCTTGTATAGTTCAACAGTAGAAGTTGGCCTATCCCAGCCTATCCAAACATAATAAAACCATACGTAACATACCTCAAACTAACGAGAGGAGACTACCATTGCTGCCCCTCCCCCCCAGTGACAAGCGGAGCGTGTAAGGGTCCAGTAGTAAGCAGAAATCAACCGAACATCAGAGTACCGCGCAAATGTTAAATAATCCCTCTGCTATAATAACCTAACCTATCCTAACCAAACGCAACCTATCTAGGCCTGCCGTGCAGCGACGATCGTTGCTGGCATTCCCATCGCCAAGCGGAACATATCAGAGGAGAGCGGAGCGCAGGAGACAATAGAATGGCAGTGTATAACGTAAAGGGCAAAGAAATGCAAAACTTGCCGAGGCTAACATAACACAGCCAAACGCAGCATATCACATCCTAACGCGACGATGCCGTTATTACTGGCATCGGCAGAGCCAAGGGGAACATGCTGGAGCACAGAAGATCGCGGAAGTCCACAGAATAGGCGTGTATAGCACGGAAGTCAAAGACAGCCTGTCCTAATCTAACCAATCGTAACATAGCGACCCCAGCAGAACGTATTGGAGCACAGTAGAGCGCAGATATCAACCGCATATCAGTTTATAGCACGAATGTCAGAGCTATCCTACCCCAACATGTACAAACGTAACGTAGCTAAACGTAACCAAGCCCACACTAACGCGCCAATACGACTATTGCTGCCTTCGCCAGGGCCGTCAGAACACATTGCGGCGATGCGGAACGCAGGAGTCCACCGAATGGCGGTGTATAGCGCAGAAGTAGAGGGTACCAATACCTATCCATGCATAACCAAACATTGCATAACCAAACATTGCATAACTCAAACTAACGTGACGAGAACGCAATTTCTGGCTTCCCCATAGTCGAACAGAGTATGGTAGAGCAATGTAGGGATCAGTAATACACAGAGTATTGGTGTATAGCACAAAAGTCAAAGCTATTCTCTCCTAACCAAATCAAACGTAACACTACCGAACGTAGCCTAACATAACCTATCGTGCCACGACAGCTATTGCTGGCCACACCAGAGAAGATTAAGGTACAGTGGAGCCAGGTAGAGCCAGGTAGACCAGGTATCTGCGGAGACGAGTAGGGTACGGTAGAGCAACGAAGAGCGCAGATATCCGCCTAACAGCAGTGTACAGGACATAAGTCAAATATAACCTATTCAAACCTACTCGAACGCGACATAAGCAAACCTATGCCTATCTGGACACAACGTGCTGCGGATATAATTTCTGGCTTCCCCTGAGCAAAGGAGAGAATATTAGATCAGAGTAGATCGCAGGAATAGACCGAATAGCCGTGTACCGCACAAAAGTCAAAGCAATCCTAGCCTAACATAAACAAACATAGCATGACCAAACGTAACGTAACCCAACTTATCGTGCACAGGCCACAATTACTGAGCCCTCCAGAGCCAAGCAGAACATACTAGAGCACACTAGAGCGCAGAAATCCACCGCATATCTGCGTATAGCGCAAAAGTTGAAAATAACCTATCCTACCATAACCAAATGTTGCACAACCAAACGAGACCTAACCCAACCTAACGCGCCGTGGGCACTGTTTCTGGCCACCCCAGATCAAAGCCGAGAATATTAGACCACGGTAGAGCCCAAAAATCCACCGAATAGCAGTATACAGCACAGAAGTCAAAGCTACACTTGACTAAAACAACCAAACGTAGCACAACCATACGTAACGTTACCTAACCTAACGTGCCTTGACCACTATTGCTGGCTTCCCAAGAGCCAGCAGAACATACTAGGGCGCAGTGGAGCGCAGAAGTGGACCGCATTCTAGTGTGCAGCACACAAGACGTAGCTACCCTATTCTAACCTAACAGACGGTAACATTACCAAACGTATCCAAGCTTAACCCAACGTGCCGCCACCACTATTGCTGGCCGCCCAAGAGCCAAGCAGATAATATTAGACGAGAGTGGGGCGCAGTAATTCATAGAATCGTGGTGTACAGCAGAAAAGTCAAAGGTACACGTACCTAATCCAAACAAGCGTAACCTAGTCTGACGTAGCCATCCTCAACATAACGTGCCGCGACAAATATTGCTGGCATCCCCAGAGCCAAGCAAAACATACAAGAGCTCAGTAGAGCGCAGAAGTCCACCGAAAAACTGTTTATACCACGTAGGTCAAAACAATCCAAAGCAAACCCAGACTAACACACCCTACCCATACGTAGCCATACACAACCTAACGTGCCGATGCCACTATTACGGGCCTCCCCACATTGGAGCAGGTTATTGTAGAGCAACGGAGAGCGTAGAAGCCTCCGAATAGCAGTGTATAGCACAAGAGTCAAACCTCTCCCATCCTGCCATATCCAAACGTGATATAGCCGAATGTATCCAACTTAACCTCACTTGCCGAGACCAATATTGCTGGCTTCCAGAGGTTCAAGCAGAATACACTAGAGCACAGTAGATCGAAGAAGGCCAGCAAATAGCAGTGTACAGCACAAGAGTCAAAGATATCCTATCCCAAACTTACCGCGTGTGACAAAACCAAACGTTATATATCTCAAACGATCGTGCCGAGACCGCTATTGCTGGCATCCCCAGTCCCAAGCAGGACATACTAGGGAGCAGTAGAGCTCAGAAATCCGCCGAACAGCAGTGTGCAGCACAAAATTCGGAGCTATTCTCTCTTAATATAGCCAAGCGAGACATAAGCGGGCGGAGACCACTATTGATGGCCCCCAGCGCCAAGCAGAGCATATTAGAGCACAGTAGAGCGCAGAAATTCACCGAATGGCAGAGTATAGCACAAAAGCCAAAGTAATCCTGTTCTAACCTAGCAAACCGTAACATTACCAAACGTAGTCTAGCATAACCTGTCGTGACACGACCGATATTGCTGGAACCCGCAGAGTCGAGAAGGGTATAGCAGAGCACAGTAGAGCGAAGAAAGCCACCAAATGGCAGTGTATAGCGCAAAAGCCGAAGTCATCAACACCAAACCTATACCAACCAATCCCAGCTGAACGTTACCTGACTCAAACTTCCTGACAGCATAGAACCAGGCTGGGCATTATGGAGAAGAGTAAAAATGAGATATCCATAGAATCGCAGTGTACAGCGGAAAAGTCCAAGCTGTCCATACCTAATTGATCCTGACGTAACTAACCAGACGTATTCTATCTCAACATAACATGCCGAGACCACCATTCCTGGCCTTCCGAGAGCCAAGCACAGCATACTAGGGTGCAGTGGAGCGTAGAGATCCACAGAATAGAAGTGTATACCGGGAAGTTCAAATTCATCCAAACCTAACCCAAACTGACGTAACGTAACCGAACGTACCCTAACTGAAACTAGAGGCCGAGGCAGCTGTTACTGGCATCCCCATAGCCTAGCAGCTTATTATAGAGCAACGTAGAGCGTCGAAACCACCGAGCAGCAGCGTATGGCACAAGCGTCAAAGCTGACCTCTCGTAACCTATCCAAACGTAATATAACCAGAAGCAACCTAACATAACCAAACGTGCTTCGACCAGTACTGCTGGCCTCCTCATAGCCAAGCAAGATATACTGGAGCACAGTACAGCCCAGAATGCGTCCAAATTGCTGCATATAGCACAAAGGTCAAAGATATCCTTACGTAGCCTCACCGACACTATTCAAGCCAAACGTAACTTAACTCAACCAAACGTGCCACGTTCACTATTGCTGGCCTCCCCAGACACAAGCAGAGGATAACAGAGCGATGCAGAGCGCAGATATAGACCGAAATGCAGTGTGCACCACGAAAGTCAATGGTACCATAAGAAAACCTTGCCTACTCTAGCCAAGCCAAGCGTAACCTGCCAGAGCCTTACACGCCGAGGGCACTATTGTTGGCCTGCCCAGAGACCAGCAGAACGTATTGGAACACAGTAGTGCGCAGAAATCAAACGTATATGGGTGTATATCACAAAAGGCAAAGCAATCCTGTCCTATCCTGAACAAACGAAACGTAACCAAACGTAACCTAACATACACTAACGTGCCGATGTCACTGTTGCTGCCATCGTCGGAGCGAAGCAGCACATATTAGGGCAATGCAGAGCGCAGGAGTCCACCGAATGACGGTGTATAGCGCAGAAGTGACAGATACCCTTACCTATCCTGGTATAACCTAACCAAACCAAACGTAGCGTAACTCAAACTAACGTGCCGAGAACACAATTTCTGGCCTCCCCATATTCGAGCAGAGTATAATATATCAATGCAGGGCGTAGAAATCCACCAAGTATCGGTGTCCGGCACAAAAGTCCATACTACTCTCTCCTAAACTAGCCAATCGTAACACTACCAAACGTAGCCTAGCTCAGACAAACCTACCACGAGCTCTATTGCGGTCCTCCCCATGGGAAAGCAGAGGCTAGCTGAGTATTGCCGAGCGCAGGTGTCGACCAACTACCAACGTATTGCACAGATGTCGATGCTACCCTCTCCCAACGTTACCAAACTTGACATAACCGAACGTAGCTTAATTCAACCTAACGTGCCGATACCATAGTATCTTGCCCCCCCCCCCAAGGTCCAAGCAGAATATACTAGATCACAGTACGGCGCTCTAATGCATCGCATTGCAGTGTATAGAACAAAAATGGTGGATACCCTATCCTACTCTGTCCTAACCTAACACAACCAAACGTATCCCAACTAAGGATAAGGTGCCATGGCTACCATTACTGGCCTCTCCAGAGCGAAGCAGAACATGTTGGAGGAATGTAGAGCGCATAAATGTACCGACTACCGGGGTAGATCACAGAAGTCAATGCTATCCTAACCAAACCAGGTAGGTCAGGTTGGGTTAGGCTATCTTTGAATTTCGTGCCTTACACTGCAATACGGCGTATCTCGGCAAACTAGTAAGCTCTAGTATATTCTCTTTCGCTCTTGGGAGGTTAGCAACATTGGTGTAGGCACGTTGGGTTGAGTTAGGTACGCTTGGCTATGTTATGCTTTGTTCGATTAAGTTAGGATGCCTTTGACCTTTGTGCTATACACTGCTATTCGGTAGATTTCTGCACTCCACTGCCCTCTGGTATGTTCTGCTACGCTGTGGGGAGGCCAGAAATTGTGGCCGCGGCACGTAAGCTATGTTACGCTTGGCTAGGTTATGTTAGCATGGGTCATGTTTGGATAGCTTCGCATTTTCTGCCATGCGCTGCGGTTCAATGTATCCATGCGCCCAACCCTCCTCTGGCATTCTCTGCTTGGCTCTGCGGCGGCCAGAAATGGCGGTCTCGGCGCGTTACGTTGAGGCAGGTTACGTACGGTACGCCAGAGGTGGCGGTCTCGGCGCGTTACGTTGAGGCAGGTTACGTACGGTTACGTTACGTTTGGTAAAGTTAGGAAAGGATAGCTTCGACTTTGGCTCTGTACACTGCCCATCGGTTGATGCCTGCGCTCTACTGTGCTCTAATCTGGTCTGCTTCGCTCTGTGGAGCACAGCGGAATTAGTGTCAGCACGTAATGTTGAGTTAGGCTACGTTTGGTCAGGTTAGCTTTGGCTGCGTTAGGTTAGGGTATCCTTGACTTTTCGGCCACTCTGCTATTCGGTGGACTTCTGCGTTCTTCTCTGCTCTAGTGCTTTCTGCTTGGCTCTGTGGAAGCCAGTAGTGGTGGCCTCGGCACGTTACGTTGTGGTAGGCTACATTTGGCTATGTTACGCTCGGTTAAATTATGACTGGATAGCTTCGACTCTTGTGCTCCAGACTGCTATACGATGGACTTCTGCCATCTATTGTGCACTCGTCTGTTCCGCTTCGCTCTGTGGAGCGCAGCAAAATTTTCATCGGCACGTTAGTTTAAGTTATGTTGCGTTCGCCTTGGATTGGTTATGTTAGTTTTGGCTACGATTGCATCGACTTTTGTGCTATAGGCTGCGGTTCTATGGATTTCTGCCCTCTACTCTCCCCCAGTATGCTCTGCTTGGCTCTGTGGAGGCCAGAAAGTGTGTTCGCGGCAGGCCTGTTGGTATATTACGCTACGTTGGGTTAGGTTATGTTAAGTTTGGTGAGGGTAGGATTGACCTTCGTGCTGTACTCCTTTATAAGGTGGATTTCTGCGATCTACTCTCATCTACTATGCTCTGCCTGGCACTGGGGACGGCAGCAATCGTTTTCGCGGCACGTTATTTGCAGTTGTGTTACGTTTGGCTATGATATGTTTGCTTCGGCTAGGTGTGGGCAGCTTTGACATTTGTGCTACACACTGATATTTTGTGGTCCTCTGTGCTCTAGCGTGCTCTAGTATATTCTGCCTGGCTCTGTGGGGGCCACCAATAGCGGTCTGGGCACATTAGGCTTAGCTACGTTACATTTGGCAATGTTTGGTATGGATAGGCTAGGATGGCATACCTTTGAATTTGTGCTACAAAATGGTACTCGGCGGATACCTCCGCCCCAGAGTGCTCTACCAATTTCAGCTTGTGTCTGGGGAGGCAAAGAACAGAGGTCTCGGCGCGTTAGATTCTGTTACGCCACGTTTGGTTAGGATAAGTTAGGACAGGTTAGGCCAGGATATCTTACACTTTTGTGCTGTACGCTGCAATGCGGAAGAATACTGCGCTCGACTCTGCCCTAGCATGTTCTGCTTGTCTCTGGGAGGCCAGCAATAGTGGGCGCCTCAGGTTAGGTTGGGTACGGTTACGTTTGGATTCGTTACGATTGGATAGACTATGAGGAGTAAAATTTGACTTTTGCGCTGTACAATGATTTTCGACGGACTTCTGCCCCCTACTGCACTCTAATGCGCTCCTTTCGGCACTGGGGGAGGGGGGCAAAGGTAGTGGTCAAGCCTCGTCGAGCTTAGTTAGTCTACGTTTGGTTAGGTTATGTTAGGTCACTTTAGGTTGTGATGCACTTGACTCTTGTGTCATACGCTGCTATTTGGTGGCTCCCTGCTCTATACTGTGTCCTAGTGTATTCTGTTTGGCTCTGGGGATTGAGCAATTGTGGTCTCGGCATGTTAGGTTATGTTAATTTGCGATTGGTTGTATTACGTTTGGACATGTTAGGAGAGGGTAGCTGCGACTTTTGTGGCTGTACACCGCTATTCGGCGTATTTATACGATCAATATTGCTCTTTTATGCTCTGCTCGACCCTTGGGAAGCCAGTAATGCTGGTCACCGCATGTTAGGTTGAGTTACGTCACATTTGGTTACGTTACGTTGGGTTAGGTTATGATTGGATAACCTTGACTTTTGTTCTATACACTGCTGTTCGGTGGATTTCTAAGCTCTTCTGTGTTCTTGCGTATTCTGCGTGGCTCTGATAAGGCCAGTAACAGTGGTCTCGGCACGTTTGATTGAGATACGCTACGTTTGGTGAGTTCATGTCAGCTTTGGTTAGGCTTGGATAGATTCGCCTTTTCTGCTGTACACTGCGATTCTGAGGACTTGTGCGTTCTACTCTACCCTAGCATGCTGTGTTTGCCTCTCTGGAGACCAGCAATACCGGCTGCCGCGTGTTAGGTTGAGTTATGCTGCGTTTGGTTAGGTTAGGTTAACATTGGTTTTGTACGGATATTTTACACTCTTCTGCTCTTCAGTGCAATACGGCCGCTTTCTACGCATTACTGTGCTCTAGTATATTCTGCCTGGCACCGTGGAGGCAAGCAATATTGTTCTCGGCACATTAGGTTGGGTTAGGTTACGTTTGGTCACGTTACGTTCGATTTGGTTATGTCAGGATGTATTAGACTTTTGTTCTATACACTGCTATTTGACGGATTGCTGCACTCTACTGCGGTATAATACGTTCAGCTTGGCTCTGGCGGGGCCATCGTTAGCGGTGTAGGCAGGCTACTTTGAGTTTATCAACGTTCGGTTAGGTTATGTTAGGTCAGGTTATGTTAAAGTATCTCTCGCTTTTGTGCTTTGCACTGCAATTCCGCGGATTTCTACTCTCTACTGTGCTCTAGTATCCTCTGGTTGGCTCTGTGGAAGTCAGCAATAGTCGTCTAGGCACGTTATGTCGGGATGGGTTACGTTTGGCTATGTTACGATTGGTTAAGTCAGGCCAGCGTAGCTATGACTATTGTACTATACACTGCTTTTGGGGGGAATTCGGTGCACTGCTGTGCTCTACCACACACTGCCCGACTCTGGTGCGGCCAGTAATTTTGGTCCCGGCATAGATTTATTAAGGCTAGGTTTCGTTATGTTGCGTTTGGTTAGGTTAGGACAGGTTACACCTCACTTATCTGCTATACACTGCATTCGGTGGATTTCTGCGCTCTACTGTGCTCTCATATGCTCGGCTTTGCACTGGGGAGACCAGCAAAAGTGGGCTCGGCACGCTAGGTCGAGATAGGCTGCGTTTGGTTGTATTGCGTTTGGATAGGTTAGGATAGGATAGCTTTGGCTTTTCTGATATACACTGCTACTCGGTGGATTTCTACGCTATACTGCGACCTGATATGTCCAGCTTGCCTCTGAGAAAGGCAGCAATATTCGTAATGGCTCGTTATGTTGAGTTAGGGAAGGTTAGCTTAGGTTAGTTCAGGTCAGGTTTGGATATCGACTTCTGTGCTGTACACTGCACTGTAGCGGATTTCTGAGCTCTACTCTTCTCTAGTAACTTCCGCTTGGCTCTGGGGAAGCTAACAACAATGGTTTCGGCAGGTCAGATCGTGTTAGGCTACGTATGGTTATGTTACGTTTGGTTTGGATACGAGGGGTAGCTTTGAATTTAGTACCATGTTCTGCTTTTAGGTGGATTTCTGCTCTCCACAGTGCTTTAATGTTTTCTGCTTGCCTCTGTAAAGGCCAGCAATAGTGGTCTTGGCACGTTATGATGAGTCATGTTACGTTTGATTAGGCTGGGTCAGGCTATGTTTGGTAAGGACATCTTCAAATTTTGTGCTGTACGCTGCGGTTATATGGATTCCTGCGCTCTACCCTCCTCTAATACGGGCTCCTTGTGTCTTGGGAGGGCAGCAATAGTGGTCTCTGCACATTCGGCTTATTGATGCTACGTTTGCTACGTTACCTTTGGATAGGTTAGGATATTGTAGTTTTGGCTTTTGCTCTATACACTGCTACTCGGTGGACATCTGATCTCTACATTGCTCTACTATACTGCGCTCAACTCTGGGGAGGTCAGCAACAGAGTTCGTGGCACGCTAGGTAGAGCTATGTTACGTGTGTTTCGACTAAGTTATGTCTGGTTCGGCAAGGATACGTCCGACTTTCTTACTATACACTGTTATTCGGTGGATTTCTGCTCTCTGCTGTTCTATACTATAATCTGCTTGGCGCTGAGTATGCCAAAAATAGTTGTCTCGGCGCGTTAGTTTGAATTCGGTTACGTTAGGTTATGTTACGTTTGCTTAGCTTAGGGCGGGGTATCTTTGACTCTTGTGCTATACATTGCGATTCTATGGATATCTACGCTCCACTCTCCTCTAGTATGTTCTGCTTCTCTCTGTGGAGGGAAGCAATTGAGGTCTCGTCTTGTAGGGTTGAGTTAGGTAACGTTTGGTTATGTTACGTGTGGCTAGGTTAGGACGATGTAGCTTTGACTTTCGTGCCATACACTGCTATGCGGAGGATATCTGCGTTCTACTTTGATGTGCTACACCCTGTTTGGCCCCGGGGAAGCCAGCAAAGTATGGTTACGTTTATTTCGGTTAAGGTTGCTGTGACTCTTCTGCCATACAACGTTATTCGGTAGACTACAACGCTGTACTGTGCTCTACTACATTCTGCTTGGCCCTGGGTAGGACAGCATTAGTGGCCGCTGCACGTTATGCTTCGATAAGCTATGTTCGGTTAGGCTGCGTAAGTAAGAGTTAGGTTTGGGTAGCTCGGAATTTTCGGCTATACGCTACTAGTATATGGATTCCCGAGCCCTACTCACCTCCAACATCTCTTGCCCGGCTCTGTCGAGGCCAGCAATAGTGGTCTCGGCACGTTATTTTGAGTTATGCTACGTTCGATTACTATAGGTTAGTTAAGGTAATGTTTGGATATCTGTAACTTTTTTGCTATACACTACAAGGCGGCCCGTTTCTGCGCGTACTGTTGTTTAATATATTCTGCTTGGCTCCTGGGAGGGCAACAATAGGCGTCTCGTCACGTTATGTAGGGTTAGGATACGTTCGGTTACGCTACGTTATGCTAATTTTGGTCGGGATAGGTTCGACCTTCGTACAATACACAGGTTCTCGGTGGATTCCTGCGCTCCAATGTGCTCTACCACATTCTGCTTGGCCCTGGAGTGTCCAGCAATAGTGGTCGCGGCACGTTATGTTGAGTTATTCTACGTTTGCTTAGGCTAAGATTGCTTGGGAAAGTTTCGCATAGCTTCGACTCTTCAGATTTACACTGCGATTCCATGGATTTCTGTGCTCTACGCCGCCCTAATATATTCTACTCGTCTCGTTGGAGGCCAGTAACAGTGGTCGCGGCGCGTTAGAGTGAGAAATGTTTCGTTTGGTTATGTTACGATTAGTTAGATTAGGATAGGGAAGCCTTGACGTTTGCGCTTGATGTCGCTACTCGGTGGACTTCTGTGCCATACTGTGCTCTTATATTCTCTGCTTGGATCTGCGGAGGCCAGCAAAAGTCGTTTCGACACGTTAGCTTGAGATAGAGTGAGCTTGGATGCCTTAGGTTATGCTAATTTCGGATAGGATAGCTTCGACTTTCGTACTACACACTGTTGTTCGGCGTATTTCGGCTAACTGCTGTGCTTTACCGAATTCTGCATGGCCCTGACTATGACAGCAATAGTGGTTGCGGCTGGTTATGTTGGGTTAGGCTACGTTTGGTCAGGTTACACTTGCCTGGCTTAGGTTCGGATAGCTTTGACTTTTCTGTTTTACACAGCTATTCTATGGATATAGGTGCACTCCGCTGCTCTAACCTGTGCTGCTTTGCTCTGCGTAGGGCAGCAATAGACGTCTCGTCATATTAGTTTGTGTTAGGTTACGTTTGATTGGATAAGAAAGGGAAGCTTTGACTTCTGTGCTCTACACTGCTATTCGGTGGATTCCCGTGCCCTACTGCGCTCTAATACTCTCTGCTTGTATCTGTGGAGCGCAGGAATAGTGGCCTCGACAAGTTAGGTTAGGTTATGCTATCTTTGGTTAGGTTAGGTGTGGTTGGGTTAGGTCCGGAGTGCTTTGACTTTTCCGCTATATACTGAGTTTCTGTGGAATTCAGAGCTCCGCCTCTCATCTAATCTATCCTGCTTGGCTCTTGGTATGGCAGAAATAGTGGTCTCGACACGTTAGTTTTAGTTAGGCTACGTTTGGTTACGTAACGTTAGGCTAGGTTAGGATAGAATGGCTTCGACTTCGGCGCTATACAATTCTATTCGGTGGATTTCTGCGCTCTACTGTACTCTGATAGTCCCTGCTTATTTCTGTGGAATCCAGGAATAGTGGCCTCGGCGCGTTATGTTGGGTCATGTTACGCTCGGTTAGGTTAGGTTATGCTATGTTCGGTTAGGGTAGCTTTGAATGCTATGTTCGGTAAGGGTAGCTTTGACTTTCGTTCTTTACACTGCTATTCCGTGGATTTCTCTGCTCCACTGTGCTCTACTATATTCTGCCTGGCCCTGGGGAGGCCAGTAACTGTTGTCTCGGCACGCTGGGTTGGGATATGTTACGTTCGGTTATTTGACAATTGTTTATGTGAGGGTAGGATAGCTTTGAATTTTGTGCTTTACCGTGCTATTCCATGGATTCCTGCGCTCAATAGGGCTATAGTATGTTCTGCTTGGATACGTGGAGGATAGCAGTAGCGGTCTCGGCGCGATGTGTTGAGTTAGGCAACGTTTGGTTAGCTTTGGTTAGTTAAGGTAAGGTTTGGAAACCTTTGACCTTTGTGCTATACACGGCAATGCGGCGGGTATCTACGCCTACTGTCCTTTAGTATGTTCTGCTTGGCTTCGGGGAGGGCAGCAATAGATGCCTCGTCACGTAATGCTGGGTTGGGATACGTTAGTATACGTTACGTTATGCTAACTTCGGCTAAGATAGGTTCGACCTTCGTACCATACACTGATACTCGGTGGATTCCTGCGTTCCAATGTTCTCTAACATATTCCGCATGGCCCTGGCGAGTCCAGCAATAGTTGTTGCGGCACTTTAGGTTGAGTTAGTTTACATTTGGCTAGGTCAGGTTTTTTTAAGGTCGGTAAGGATGGATTTGATTTTCGTGCTACACACTGTTATTCAGCGGTTCTATGCGCTCTACTCTGTTCTACTCAATTCTGCTACTGCCTGGCGGGGCCAGCAAGAGCGGACGCGGCGCGATATTTTGAAATATGGTGCGTTTTTTAGGTTACGTTTGTTTGGGTTAGGTTCGGATAGCATTGGCTTCTCTGCTATAAACTGCGATTCTGTGGATTTATGCGCTCTTCTCTCTTCTAATATACGCTGATTGGCTCTGGGGACGGTAGCAATAGTGGTCTCGATACGTTATGTTGGGTTATGTTACGTTTGGTTACACCACGTTTGGCTAGATTAGGATTGGATTGCTTTGACTATTGCGATATACACTGCAAGTCGGTGGATTTCTGCCCTCCACTGTGCTGTAATGTTTCCTGTTTGGCTGTGGGGATGTCAGCAATGATATTCTCGGCACGTTCTGTTGTGCTGTGCTTCGTTTGGATGGGTCAGGTTAGGTCATATGAGATTAGAGTACTTTCCGTGTTCGCGCTGTACACTCCAGTGCGGCACATTTCTGTGTTCTACTTTGCTGTATTATATTCTGCTTGGCTCCGGGGAGTCCAGCAATAGTTTCCACGGCACGTTAGGTTGAGTTACCTTACGTTCGGCTATGTTGCGTTCGGTTAGGTCAGGGTAGGGTATCTTCGCGTTATGTGCTATACACTGCGAAGCTATGTATTTCTGCGCTCTACTCTTCTCTCAGATGTTCCGCTTGGCTCTGGAGGGGGAGGATTACGGTGATCTACTGTGTCCTCTATTTTCTGCTTGGCTCCGGTGATGCCAGCAGCTGTGGTCGCCCTATCTGTTTTTGAGTAGGGCTACGTTTGGCTAGGTTACCTTAGTTTGGGTTAAGTTCGAATACCTTTAGCTTTTCTGCTATAAACTGCGATACCAAGGATTTTTTCGCTCTGCTATACTCTAGTAGGTTCAGCCCGGCTCTTGGGAAGCAGGCAATAGTAGATGCTGCACGTTATGCTTAGTTATGCAACGTTTGGCAATGTTACAATAGCTTGGGTTAGGTATGGATAGTCATGTCTTTTACGCCAAACACAGATATTCTGTAGATTCCTGCATTCTACTGTGCTATAAGCCATTCTGCTCTGCTTTCTGGATTCCAGCAATATTTGTCTCAGCACGATATGTTAAGTTAGGCTACGTATGGTTGGGTTAGGCAATGACAGGTTAGGGTGGGATATCTTTCACTTTTGAGTTATACACGTCAATTCTGGGAATTTCTGCGTTCTACTCTGCCCTAGTGTATTCTGCTTGGCACTGGGGAGGCCAGAAATATTGACCTTGGCACGTAATGGTTGGTTACGTTATGTTTGGCCATGCTAGGTTGGGCTATGTTGGGAAGCTATAGCATTGACTTTCGTGCTATACACAGTTATTCGGTGGATTCCGGCTCTCCTCTATATTCTGCTAGGCCCTGGCGAAGCCAGCAATGGTGGTTTTGGCACGTTAGCTTGTGCTATGTGAAGTTTTATTGGGTAAGAGTTGGTCAGGTAGCGTTAGATTATCTTCCACCTTTCTGCTGTACACTGCAATGCGGCGTAATACTGCCCTCTACTGCGCTGTAATATATTCTGCTTGGTTATGAGGAGCCCAGCAATCGTGACCTCGGCACGTTAGATTGAGTTACGTTACATTTGGTTATGTTACGTGTGGTCAGGTTGGGATGGGGTAGGATTGGTTTTTGTACTGTACACTGCTAATCTGTGGACTTGTGCGCTCTACTGTGCTCTCATATTTTCTGCTTGACACTGGGGGGCAGCAATAGTGGTCTCGGCTTGTTACGTTGGGACATGTTACGCTTGGCTTCGTCACGTTTGGTTAGAATAGAATCGATTAGCTATGATCTTTGTGCCACACACGTCTATTCTGTGAATTTCTGCCATCTACTGAGCACTACTATGTCTTGCTTGGCTCTGGGGAAGCCAGCAATAGTGGTCTCGGCGTGTTACGTTGAGTTAGGTTACGATCGGTTACGCTTGGTTAGGTTAGGATAGGGTAGCTTTGACTTCTGTGCTATACATTGCTATGCTATGGACTTCTGCGCCCTACGCTCCTCTAATATGTTCTGCTTGGCTCTGGGGTGGACAGCAGCAGACGTACCGCCACTCTTGGTTGAGTTATGTTACGTTCGGATACGTTACGTTTGGCTTTGTTGGGATTGGACACCTTCGACATTTGTGCAATACACTGCTATTCCGCGGATTTCTGCGCACTACTGTGCTCTATTACGTTAAGATTGCCTGTGTGGGGTCAGAAATAGTGGTCTCGGCACGTAATGTTGTGTTTGGCAACGTTTGGTTAGTTTAGGTTGGTTCATGTAAGTACTGGATATCATTGGCTCTTGCGCTGTTCACTGCTCTTCGTGGCATTTCTGAGCTATTCTGTGCTCTAGTATGTTCTGCTTGACCCTGGGGAGACCAGGAGAAGCGTCCTCTGCACGTTGGCTTCAAATCGGTTACGTTTGGTTTGGTTAGGACAGGATTGCTTTGACTTCTGTGCTGTGCACCGCTCTACGGAGGATTCCTGTACTCTACATTGCTCTAGTATACTCTGCTTTACTCTGGGGATAAAATCAATAGTGGTATCGGGACGTATGTTTTTGTTACGTTACGTTTGGCCACGTTACGCTTGGTTATGGTATTGTAGGATTGCTTTGACCTCCTTGCAACACACTGTTGTTCGGTGTATTTCTGCGCTCTGCTGGTCTCTACTATATTCTGCCTAGCACTGTGGAGGCCAGATATAATGGTCGCGGCACGTTATGGTAAGCTATGCTACGCTTGGTTAGGTGAGGTTTGGATGGGTTCGGTTTGTGTTGCTCTGATAAGACTTCTATTCACTGCTACTCGACGGATTTATGCGTTCTACTGTGCTCTAATGTGTTTTGCCTGGTTCTGGGAAGGACAGTATTAGCGGTCTCGTCTTGTTAGATTGCGTTATGTTACGTTTGGCTAGGTTTGGCTATTATAGCTATGACCTCTGTGCTATATACGGCTATTCGGCGGGTTACTGCGCTCTGCATTTCTCTATTACACTCTGCTTGGCTCTGGGGATACAAGGAACGGCGGTCTCGGAACTCTATGTTGATTTATGTAACGTTTGGTCACTTTACGTTCCGTTTTGTTAGGGCAGGGTAGCTTTGACTTTTGCGCTATACATTGTCATACTGCCGACTTCTGTGCTCTACTGTGCTCTAACGTGCACTGCTTGGATATGCGGAGGGCAGCAATTGTGGTCTCGACAAGTTAGGTTGTGTTAGGTTACGTTTGGTTAGCCTAGGTTGCGCTAATTTCTGTTAGGATGGCTTTGACTGTCGAGCGACACACTTCTATACGGTGGACTTTTACGTTCTGCTCTGCTCTAGTATGTTCTATTTGTCTCTGCTCAGGCCAGCAAAATTGGTCTCGGCACGGTAGGTCTATTTCGGTTGCGTTTGGCTAAGTTATGTTACGTTATGTGCGGTAAGGATGTTTTTGACAACCGTGCGATACCCTGTTAACTGGTGGAATTCTGCACTCTGATGTGCTGTACTAAATTCTGCTTAGCTCTGTGGTGGCCAGCAATAGCGGTCGCGGCACGCCCTGTTGAGATATGCTACTTTCCGTTAGGTCATGTTAGCTTGGGTTATGCTCTGTTCCCTTTGATTTCTCTGCTACACAATGCGGCTATATGGATTTCTCTGCACAAGTCTCCTCTAATATGATCTGCTCGGCCCTGGGGTAACCAGCAATAGTGGTCGTGTCGCGCTAGATTGAGATAGATTACGTTTGTATATGTCACGGTTGGATAGGTTTGGATAGGTTTGCTTTGACTTTTGTGCTATACGCCGCTGTTCGGCGGATTTCTGCGCTCAACAGTGCTCTAGTATGTCCTGCTTGGCTCTGGAGAGGCTAGAAGTAGTGTCCTTGACACGTTAGTTTGAGTTCGGCTTCTTTCGGTTACGTAACGTTTGGTCAGGTAAGGATAGGGTAGCCTTGACTTATGTGTCGTACACTGCTACGGCACGGATTTCTGCGCTCTGCACTCCTGTAATATGTTATGCTTCCCTCTGTGGAGAGCGACAACAGCCGTCTCGCCACATTAGGCTGAGATAGGCTACGTTTGGTTACGTTACGTTTGGTCAGGTTAGGATAGGATAGCTTTTATTTTTGTACTATACACTGCTATCCGGTGGACTTCTGCGCTCTACTGTGACACAATATTCCCTGCCTTTATCTACAAATTCCAGAAAAAATGGCGGCGGCG
>NW_016911001.1:0-211 GCF_001483705.2 Eufriesea mexicana
TATAGCACGGCAATAGTATCTTTTCTCCTTATTTGTACAAGAAAGTTAGCTCACGACGATATTCATCGAAAATGTCAATGAAATTGAATTTTCGAGCCAGATGCTACAGCATTGCAATGGCTATAGGACGCCAACAGATTCTTTCCTCATTATTAATGCACGAAAGTTAGCTCTCCACGATATTAGTCGAAGATGTCAATAAAATTGAATT
>NW_016911002.1:0-2059 GCF_001483705.2 Eufriesea mexicana
GCTACAGCACGCCAAAAGTATCTCTCCTCCGTATTTATTCAGGAAACTTTGCTCACGACGAATATAGACGAATATGTCCATAAAATTGAACTTTCCAGTCAGACTCTATTGCGTTGCAAAGACTATAGCGCGCCAATTGAATCTTCCCTCCTTATTTATGCAAGAACTCCTTATTTATGCAAGATAGTTTGCTCACCACGATATTATTCGAAAATATCAATAAGTTTGAACATTCCAGTCAGTTTTTGTTGCTTTGCAATGGCTATATCTCGCCAATAGAATCTTTCATCCTTGTTTATGCGATAAAGCTTGCTCACAGCGATATTAGACGAAAATGTCAATTAAATTGAGCTTTCAAGTCCGGTTCTAAAACACTTCAATGGCTACAGCACAACAAAAGTATCTTTCCTCTGTATTTGTTCCGGAAAGCATGCTCATCGTGTTATTAGTCGAAAATGTTAATGATATTGAACTTTCCAATTAGATTCTGTTACATTGCAATTGCTCTAGAGCGCCAAAAGTATCTTTCCCCCTCATTTATGCACGAAATCATGCACACCACGATATTAGTCAAAAAGCCAATAAAATTGAATTTTCCTGCCAGATTCTTTGCATTGCAATGGTTATAGCACGCCAGTGGGGTATTTCCTCCTTATTTATGCGAAAAAGATGGCTGACCTCGATATCATTCGAAAACAACAGTAAAATTGAAGTTTCCAGGCAACTTCTTCTGCATTACAATGGCAATAGCACGCCTATAGAATCAATATTCCTTATTTATGCGAGGAAGCATGTTCTCCACGATATAACTAGAAAATGTTAATAAAATAGACGTTTCCAGTCAGTTTCTATTGCATTGCAATGGCTATATACCCCCAATAGAATCTTTCCACCTTATTTATGCGAGAAAGCCTGCTCACCGCGATATTAGTTGAAAATGTCAATGGAATTGAACTTTACGGTCAGATTCTATTGCACTGCAATGGCTACATATCGCCAATAGAGTATTTTCTCCTTATTTATCCTAGAAAGTTTGCTCACTACGATAATAGTCTAGCATATCAAGAAAATTGAACTTTCCATTCAGATTCTACTGCATTGCAACAGCTACAGCACGTCAAAAGTATCTTTCCTCCTTGCTTGCGCAAGAAAGTTTGCTCACCAAGATGTTAGTGGAAAATATCATTAAAATTGTGCTTTCCAGTCAGTCTCTATTGCATTGCAATGGCTACAGCACCCCAAATATATCTCTCCTTATTTTTGCAAGAAAGGTTGCCCACGAAGATATTATTCGAAAATGTCAATGAAATTGAACTTTACGGTCAGACTACATAGCATAGCAAAGGCTGTAGCAAGCCAATAGGTTCCTGCCTCCTTATTTATGCTAGAAAGTTTGCTCACCACTATATTATTCGAAAATATCAATATAGTTGAACTTTCTAGTCAGTCTTTATTGCTTTGCAATGGCTATATCTCGCCAATAGAATCTTCCGTCCTTGTTTATGCGATAAAGATTGCTCACCGCGATATTAGACGAAAATGTCAATAAAATTGTACTTTAAAGCCAGTTTCTAATACACTTCAACGGCTACAACACGACAAAAGTATCTTTCCTACGTATTTATCCCGGAAAGCATGCTCATCGTGATATTAGTCGAACATGTCAATGAAATTGAACCTTACAGTCAGATTCTGTTGCATTGCAATGGCTACATCACGCCAGTAGAGTATTTTCTCCTTATTTATGCTAGAAAGATTGCTCACCACGATATTAGTTGAGGATATCAATAAAACTTTCCAGGCAAATTATGTTTCGTTGCTTTGGCTATAGCACGCCAATAGAATCTATCCTCCTTATTTATGCAAGGAAGTTTGCTCACTACGATATTAGTCGATAATGTCAATATAATAGATCGTTGCAGTCAGTTTCTATTGCATTGCAGGCGATATATCTCGTCAATAGAGTGTTTTCTCCTTACTTAAGCAAGAAAGCTTACTCACGACGATATTATCCGAAAATGTCAATAAAATTTAACTTTCGAGAGAGGTTCCATTACAT
>NW_016911003.1:0-1079 GCF_001483705.2 Eufriesea mexicana
GTCCTCGCCTGGCCTGACCTGACATGACCTGACATGACATGACCTAACCCGACCTGACCTGGCGTGACCCGACATGGCCTGTCCTGAACTGACTTTACCTGACCTGACCTGACCTGACCTAACCTGACCTGACCTGACACGACCTGGCCTCGCCTGGCCTATGACCTGACCTGACCTGACCTGACCTAACCTGACCTGACCTGACACGACCTGGCCTCGCCTGGCCGGCCCTGACATGACCTGACATGACATGACCTGACCTGACCTGCCCTGGCATGACCCGACATGGCCTGGCCTGAACTGACTTTACCTGACCTGACCTGACCTGCCCTGGCATGACCCGACATGGCCTGGCCTGAACTGACTTTACCTGACCTGACCTGACCTGCCCTGGCATGACCCGACATGGCCTGGCCTGAACTGACTTTACCTGACCTGACCTGACCTGACCTGACCTGACCTGACCTGACCTGACCTGACCTTGCCTGACCTGACCCGTCCTGTCCTGAGTTGTACCGACCTGACCTGACCTGACCTGACACGACCTGGCCTCGCCTGGCCGGACCTGACATGACCTGACATGACATGACCTGACCTGACCTGACCTGGCATGACCCGACATGGCCTGTCCTGAACTGACCTGTACTGAACTTGCCTGACCTGACCTGACCTGTCCTGACCTTGCCTGACCTGACCCGTCCTGTCCTGAGGTGTACCGACCTCACCTGACCTGACCTGACACGACCTGGCCTCGCCTGACCTGACCTGACCTGACCTGCCCTGACCTGACCTGACCTGACCTGCCCTGACCTGACCTGACCTGACCTGCCCTGACCTGACCTGACCTGACCTGCCCTGACCTGACCTGACCTGACCTGCCCTGACCTGACCTGACCTGACCTGATCTGACATGACATGACCTTATCTGAAGTGAACTGACCTGAACCGACCTGACCTTAACAGACATGATCTGGCCTATCTTGACCTTACCAGACCTGACCTGACCTAACATAACCTGACCTGAACTGATCTGAACTGACCTGACATGACCTGACCTGAACTGAGCTTACCCGACTGAC
>NW_016911004.1:0-25365 GCF_001483705.2 Eufriesea mexicana
TGGTGCGAAAGTCATGGTTATGTTATCCTAACCTAACCAAACGTAACATAACCGAACGTGACCCCACTCCACCTACCGTGCCAAGACCACTATTACCGGACTCTCCGGAGCAAAGCAGAGTGTACGAGAGCAAAGGAGCGCGCAGAAATCAGGCGCACTGACGCGCAAGGCACAAATGTCAAAGCCATCCTAACCAATCCTATCCAAACGTAATCTAACCTACTTAACATAACACAAACCAGAGTGCAGAGACTTCACATGCTGGGCTTGCCAGAGCCATACTGAAAGCATTGGAGCATTGTATAGCGCAGAAGTCCCCCTAATAGCTGACTATGGCACTAAAGTCAAAGACATCCTCTCCTAACCAAACCAATCTTAACACAACGGAACGTAGCATAACTCAAAATAACGTGCCGAAACCGCTATTGTTGCCCTCCCCAGAGCCAAGATGGTCATACTAGAGCACAGTAGAGCCCAGAAATCCGCCGAATAGCATCGTATAACACAAAAGACGCAGCCATCCTAACCAAACGTAACATAACCTGACCTAACCGAACTTAACCCAGTACAACCTAACGTGCCTGTGCCACTATTGCTGACCCACCCACAGCAAACCAGAACATATTAGAGCACAGTAGAGCGCAGAAATCCACCGGATAGCAGTGTATAGCGCACGAGTCAAATATATCCTGTCCTAGCCTAACAAAGCGTAACACAACCAAACGTAACATAACTCAACATAACGCGCCCAGGCTACTATTGCTGGGCTCCCCAGGTTCGAGCATAGTTTAGTAAAACACGGTAGAGCGTTGCATTCGACCTAATAACAGTTTACAACAGGAAAGTCGAAGTTATCCTAGCCTAATGCAACGTATCCTAACCAAACCGAACACATTCTAACTCAACCTAACGTGCCGCCACCATAATTACTGGCATCGCGAGTGTCGAGCAGTCGCTTGTAGAGCAATACAGAGCACAGGTATCGTTCGAGTAGCAGTGAATAGCACAAAGGTTAAAGATATCCTGTTCAAACGTGGCCAAACGTAGCGCAACCAAACGTAACCTTATAATCAAACATAACCCAAACTATCCTAACCACACGTAAAATAGCTCTACCTATCGTGTCACGACCACTATTGATGGACAAATCAGATTCGGGCAGAGTATAATAGAGCAATGTAGAGCGCAGAAATACACCATATAGCAGTGTATAGCGCTAGAGTAGGGTATAGTAGAGTAGAAATGAGCGCAGAAATCCAACGAATAGCAGTTTATAGCGTAAACGTCGAAGCTACCCTCGTCTAACATAACCAAACATTGCATGACCAAACGTATCGTAATGCATACTAGCGGGCCTAGACCGCGATTACTGTGCTCCCACGGCGAAGCAGAACTCGATGGGGCACAGTAGAGCGCAGACTACTGATGGACAAATCAGATTCGGGCAGAGTATAATAGAGCAATGTAGAGCGCAGAAATACACCATATAGCAGTGTATAGCGCTAGAGTAGGGTATAGTAGAGTAGAAATGAGCGCAGAAATCCAACGAATAGCAGTTTATAGCGTAAACGTCGAAGCTACCCTCGTCTAACATAACCAAACATTGCATGACCAAACGTATCGTAATGCATACTAGCGGGCCTAGACCGCGATTACTGTGCTCCCACGGCGAAGCAGAACTCGATGGGGCACAGTAGAGCGCAGACTACTGATGGACAAATCAGATTCGGGCAGAGTATAATAGAGCAATGTAGAGCGCAGAAATACACCATATAGCAGTGTATAGCGCTAGAGTAGGGTATAGTAGAGTAGAAATGAGCGCAGAAATCCAACGAATAGCAGTTTATAGCGTAAACGTCGAAGCTACCCTCGTCTAACATAACCAAACATTGCATGACCAAACGTATCGTAATGCATACTAGCGGGCCTAGACCGCGATTACTGTGCTCCCACGGCGAAGCAGAACTCGATGGGGCACAGTAGAGCGCAGACTACTGATGGACAAATCAGATTCGGGCAGAGTATAATAGAGCAATGTAGAGCGCAGAAATACACCATATAGCAGTGTATAGCGCTAGAGTAGGGTATAGTAGAGTAGAAATGAGCGCAGAAATCCAACGAATAGCAGTTTATAGCGTAAACGTCGAAGCTACCCTCGTCTAACATAACCAAACATTGCATGACCAAACGTATCGTAATGCATACTAGCGGGCCTAGACCGCGATTACTGTGCTCCCACGGCGAAGCAGAACTCGATGGGGCACAGTAGAGCGCAGACTACTGATGGACAAATCAGATTCGGGCAGAGTATAATAGAGCAATGTAGAGCGCAGAAATACACCATATAGCAGTGTATAGCGCTAGAGTAGGGTATAGTAGAGTAGAAATGAGCGCAGAAATCCAACGAATAGCAGTTTATAGCGTAAACGTCGAAGCTACCCTCGTCTAACATAACCAAACATTGCATGACCAAACGTATCGTAATGCATACTAGCGGGCCTAGACCGCGATTACTGTGCTCCCACGGCGAAGCAGAACTCGATGGGGCACAGTAGAGCGCAGAAATACACCATATAGCAGTGTATAGCAGAAAAGTTCATGCTATTGTTTCCTAACATAACAAACCTTAAAATAACCAAACGCAACATACCTCAGGATTACGTGCAGCGTCTACTATTGCTGTGCTCCACAGATAGGAGCAGAGTATAGCACAGAACAGCAGAGCGCTGAATTCCGTCCAATAACAGTTTATAACACGAAAGTCAAAGCTACCCTAACCTAACGCAAACAAACCGAGTATTGCCAAACAAACATATTCTGTCACAACCTAACGCGCCGCGGCCACTATTTCTGGAATTCCGAGAGCAAGGCATGGAATATTAGGTGACAGTACAACGCAGAAATGCAAAGAAGAGGAGTGTATAGCACAAAAGTCTAAGCGATCCTCTCTTAACCGATCCGAACGTAGCATAGCCAACCGCAACATATCTCAGCCTGACGTGCCGAGATCACTATTACTGGCTTCCCCAGAGACAAGTAGATCATACTAGAGCACAGCAGTGCGCAGAAGTCCACCGAATTACAGTGTACACAAGAGAAGTCAAAGATATCCAAACATAACCCAAACACACGTAACCAAACCAAAAGTGACCTAACCCAACCTAACGACCCGAGACCACAATTGTTGGCCTCCGCAGAAAGGAGCAGAGCATATTAGAGCATTGTAGAGTGTAGAAATCCACGGAATAGCAGTGTATAGCTAAAAAGTCAAGGCTATCGTTTCCTAACATAGCCAAACGTAGCATAAGCGTACGTGACCTTTCTCCACCCAATGCGCCAAGACAACTATTGCCGGCCTCCACAGAGCCGTGCAGAATGTACTAAAGCACAGGGGAGGGCAGAAACCCACCGCAGTGCAGTGAACAGCACGAAAGCCGTAGATATGATAACCTAACATGACATAATCTAACCTACCCTAACGTAGTGTAACTCAACATTACGTAACGACACCAATCTTATTGGCCTCTCCAGAGCCAAGCAGAGCATGCTAGAGCACAGTAGATAACAGACACACCCCGAAGTGCTGTGTACGGCACAAGAGACATGGCTATCGTACCCTAACCTCACCAAACGTAGAATAAGCAGTCGTAACCAAGCTCAATATAACGTCCCGCGATCCCTATTAGTGTCCTACCCAGAGCCAAGCAGAGTATACTAGAGCACAGTAGAGCGCAGACATCGACCTCATTGCAGTGCGAAGCACAAAAGTGGAAGATGCCATAACCTAACCTGATATCGCCTCCTTATCCAAAAGTAGCCTTACTCAAATTAAGGAGTTGAGGCGAACGTTGGTGGACTCCCCAAAGCCAAGCAGCCCATACTAGGGCACAGTAGAAGGCGGAAATCCACCGTATAGCAATGTATGGCAGAAAAGTCAAGGCTACTGTGTCCTAACCTAACGAAACGTATCACGATCGAACGTAACCGAATTCACACTGTCGTGTCAAGGACCCTTTTGCTGGCCTCCCCAGAGCCGAGCAGAAGATATAAGATGGCACCAGAGCGCAGAAATCCATAGAATCGCAGTGGGTAGGACAAAAGAAGTAGCTATCCGTGCCTAACCCAAGCTAACGCCACCCTAACTAACGTAGCCTAGCCCGATATAACGTGCCGCGAGCACTGTTTCTGGCCTACCCAGGGCCAAGCAGAATACAGTAGAGGATAGTCGAGCGTAGAAATCCTCCGAGTACCAGTGTATAGCACGAAGGTCTATGATTACCTGACCGAGCTTAACCTATCCAAACATAACCGAACGTAAGACAACTGAAACCAGCGTGCCGACGCTACCATTGCTGGCCTCGCCAGAGCCAAGCAGGAATTAGATCACAGTAGAGCGCAGATACCCGCGGACACCGGTGTATAGCAAAAAAGGCTAAGGTATCCTATAGTGACCTCACCAGACATACCATAACAGACCGTAGAATAACAAACCCTAGTGCGTCGAGCCCACTATTGATGGCCTCGCAAATGCAAAGCGCAAGATACTAGAGGACGGTAGACTGCAGAAATCCACCGCATTGCAATGCGGAGCGCGAAAGTAGAAGTTACCCTAACCTAACCTGACCTAACCTTACCTACCCGAACGTAGTGTAGCTTAACATAGTGTGACGAGACCAATATTGCTGGCCTCCCCAGAGCCAAGCAGAGTACACTAGAGCAGCGTAGATCGCAGTAATCCGCCGAATAGCAGTGTATAGCGCTAAATTCAAAGCCATCGTAGCCATACCCAACCTAACCTTACCTAACCGAACGTTACCAAACTCAGCCTATTGTTCCGCGACCGCCATAGACAGCCTCCGCAATGTCGCGTAGAGTATAGTGGAGCAATTTAGAGCGCAGAGGTCCGCCGAATAACACTGTATAGCACAAAAGGCAAAGATATCTTGAACTAACCAGACCTAACCTAACATAAACAAACGTAGGTTATCAGTACCTAACAACCCGCGACCTCTATTGCTGGCCACTCCGGAGCCAGGCAGAACATATTATAGCACAGTAGATCGTAGAAGTTCACAGAATGGCCGAGTATAGCACAACAGTCAAAGCCATCCTAGCCGAACCTAACCTAACCTGACCAAACCAAACGTAATGTAACTAAACCTATCGTGTCGCAATCAATATAGCTGGCTTCCGGAGAGAGAAGGAGGTCATAATAGAGGAGAGTAGAGCGCAGATATCCATAAAATCGCAGTGTTTAGTAGAAAAGTAGAGGCTATCCGAACCAAACCATGGACAACATAACATAGCCAAGCAGGGCGTATATCAAACTAAACGGCGAGACCGCTATTAGTAGCCTCCTCAGAGCCAAGAAGAATCTACTAGGGCACAGCAGATCGCAAACATCTACCGCATTTCTTTGTACAACCCAAGGGTCATAGGTATCCTGTCCTGACCCGAACAAACCCAACCCCAGCAAACGTAATTTAAATCCACCTAACGCGCCGCGGCCGCTGTTTGTGGCCTTCCCAGTGCAAAGCAAAGGATATTACATCACATCAGAGCGCAGAAATCCACCAAACATCAGCCTATAGCACAAAAGTTACAGCTCCCCTGGCCTAACTTAACCAAACATAGCATAACCGAACGCAACTTAACTCCACCTATCCGCCCTACACCACTATTGTTGAACTCCCCTGAGCCAAGCAGAATACGATACAGCATAGTTGATCACAGGCATCTGCGGCATTTCGATGTAAAACAAAAGAGTCGAAGATAACCTGACCTAACCTGACCTAACCCAACAACACCGTACGCTGCACAATTTAGCGCAGCGTGCCAAGACCACTATAGCTGTCTTTCCCAGATTCAGGCTGAAAATATGAGATCACGGCTGAGCGTCGGAATCAACCGCATAGCCGTGCAAAGACTAAAGTCAAAGCAGTCCCATCCTAACAGGACCAAACCTTACCTATGTGAACGTAACATAACCTAACCCGACGTGACGCGACAACGACACGTGGCGATCCAGGAGACAAGCAGAGTGTGATAGCGCACAAAAGGGCACAGGGTTCCATAGAGTATCAGTATGTAGCACAATAATTGAAGCTGCCCAAACCTAACATAGCGTAAACTAAACCAACCCAAAGTAGTCTAACGCAAACTAACGGGCCGCATACAGTATGGCCGGCCTCCCGGGGGTCGAGCAGAGTATAGTATTGCAATATATATCGCAGAAATCCACCGAATAGAAGGGTGCGGCACAAACGTCTAAACTACGCTATCCTAAACTAACCAGTCGTAACATAGCCAAACGCAACATATCTTAGACTGACGTACCGATACCAATACTGCTGGCCTGAAAATAGCCAAGCGCAAAATACTAGAGCACAGTAGAGCGCAGAAATACGCCGAATAGCAGTGCATAGCACAAAAGACAAAGCCATCCTGACCAAGCTTAACCTAACCAAACATATCCAAGCGTAATCTAACCCAAAGACACGTGCCACGACGGCTATTGCTGGCCTTATCAGAGACAAGCAAATGCCATGAGAGCAATGCAGAGCGAAAATATTGACAGAATGGCAGTGTATAGCACAAAAGTCAAAGCTACCCTAATCAAACCTAATCTAACATAGTCAAGAAACGCATAACCTAACTCAACCTAGCGTTCCGAGACCCCTATTGCAGCTCTCGTCGGTGTCGAGCAGAGTGTATTTGTGCAATATAGAGTGCAGGAATCCACCGAACAGCAGAGTACACAACAAAAGTTAAAGCCATCTGGCCTCTCAGATTCGAGCAAAGTATAGCATAGCACAGTGGAGCGCAGAATTCCACTTAATAACAGTGCATAACGCGAAAGGCGAAGCTACCCAGGCATTACACAAACTAACATAACCTAACCAAACGATACGTAACTCAACCTAACGTGCCGAGGCCACTATTGCCATCATCGCCAGAGCCACGCTGATCATATCAGTGCACAGCAGAGCGCAGAAATCCACCGAACAGCAGCATATAGCACAAAAGTTAAAGCTATCCCCTCCTAATCTGACCAAACGTAACATTACCAAGCGTAACGACCACAACCTGGGGAGACGCGACCGCTGTTGCTGGCCCCACGAGAGCAAAGCAGAGTATAGCAGAGCAGTGTAGGACGCTGAAATCGGCCAAATAGCAGTGTATAGCAAAAAAGTCAAGGATATCTAGACATAAACCAAACTAACATAACCAAACATATCGTAGCCAAACTCAACGTAACGTCCCGCGACCACTATTGCTGGCCTCCCAGGCGTCTAGCAGATCAGATTAGAGCACAGTTGAGTGCAGGAATGAACAGAATAACTGTGTATGGCACGAAAGTCAAAGATACCCTGACAAAACCTTGCCTAACCTAATCTAACCATAGCTAACATAGCTCAACCTAACGCGTCACGATCACTGTAGCTCGCATCCCGAGAGTCGATCAGGGTATAGTAGAGCAATGTGGAGCGTAGATATCGACCGATTATAAATGTATAGCACAAGAGTCTAAGCTATCCTGTCCTAAGATATACAAAACGTAATATATGCAAACGCAACATATCGTAACCTTACGTGCCGAGACCACTATCGCTGGGCTCCCCAGGGCAAAGCAGAATATACTAGAGCGCAGTGGAGTGCAGAAAGCTGCTAATAGCAGTGTACGGTACAAAGGTCAATGACATCCTAACCTAAAATGTCCAAAGCTAACCTAACCAAACGTAGAATAACTGCACCTAACGAGCCGAGGCCTCTATTGCTGGCCTACATATAGCAAAGCGGTACATATGAGAGCACAGTATTGCGCCGAAATGCACCGAATTGCAGCGCATTACACAAAAGTCGAAGACATCCTAACCAAACGTAACAATGCCTAGCCTGACCAAACGTAACATAACTAAATCTAACGTACCGCGACCGCTATATCTGTCCTCGCCGGAGTCGAGCCGAAGATATTAGGGAAAAATAGAACGCAGAAATCCATATAATCGCGGTGTGTAGCACAAAAGTTGTAGCTGCCCAAAGCTAACCCAGGATATCGTAACCCTACCAAACGTAGCCAATATCAACATAACGTGCCGAGACCGCTATTGCTGCGCTCCACAGAGCCTAGAAGAGCATACTAGGGAACACTAGAGTACAGAAGCCCACCTAATAGCAGGGTATCGCACAAAAGTCAAACACATCCTATCCTAACATATCCAAACGTAACATAACCGAACGTAAAATGACTGAATCTAACGTAACGCGGCCACTACTGCTGGCCTCTGCAGGGTCGAGTAGAACTTACTAGAGGACAGTAGAGCACAGAGATATATAGAATCGCAGTCTATGGCACAATAGGTAAATCTATCCAAACCTAGCCCAAGCTAACGTAACCTAACCAAACGTAGCCTACCCCGAAATATCGTGCCGCGACCACTATTGGTGGCTTCCCCAGGGCCAAGCGGAATATAGTGGAGCACAGACGAGCGCAGAAATTCACCGAACAACAGTTTATGTTACGAAAATCAGAGCTATCCTTACCGAAATTTACCTAACCTATACTATACGAACGTAACATATCACAGCCCATGGTGCCGAAACCTATATTGCTGGCATTCACAGGGCTAAGCAGAATATAATAGAGCACATTAGAGCGCAGAAATCTACCATATAGCAGTGTAAATCACAAGAGACGAAGTAGCATACCCTAACATAGCCAAACGTAACGAAGCCAAACGGAACCTAGCTCAACCTAACACGAGAAGGCCACCATTGCTGGCCCCCACAGTAAAAGGCAGTATGTAGTAGAGCAGAGAAGTGCCCATGTATCAACCGCATTGCAGTGAATAGCACAAAATGCGTAGATACACTAATCAAACCTGGCCTAATCCAACCTAACGGAACGTAGCATAACTCAACGTAACGTGCCGCGACCGCTGCTGCAGGATTCCCCAAAGACAAGCAGAATATAGTAGAGCACAGTAGATCACTTAAATCCGCCACATAATAGTGTTTGTTACGAAAGTCAGAGCTATCCTAACCAAACTTAACCTAACCTAATCAAACCAAACGTAAGCTAACTCAAGCTAACATGCCACGAGAACCACTGCTCGCCTCCCCAGTGTCGAGCGGAGTATATTAGAGCGACGTAGAGCGCGGAAATACAACGGGTAACCATGTATAACGCAAAAGTCGAAGTAGCCTATCCTAACCTGGCCAAACGTAACATATCCAAACGTAACTGAAATTCAACCAGTTTGACGGGACCACTACTGCTGGCCTCCACAGATACAGGCTGAATGTACTGGGGCAGTCTAGAGCGCAGAAATCCACCGCATTTTAGTAAATAGGACATAAGCCGTAGATATCCTAGCATAACCAGGGCTAATTTAGCCTAATCGAACGCAGCATAACTCAACATAACGTGCCGCGGCCACAGCACCTGGTCTCCCATATCAAAGCAGAATGTAGTGGAGCAGAGTGCAACCGAGAATTCCACCGAATAACTGTGTATAGCACGAAAGACGTAGCTTTTCTCACCAAACATAGCCAAACGTAACCTAACTCAACCTAACGCACCGCAAACGCTATTGCTCGAACTCCCAGAGTCGAGCAGAGTAAAGTAAAGCAAAGTAGAGCGCAGAAATACACCGAAAATCAGTGCATAGCACAAAAGTCGAGGATATCCTAACCTAACATGGCCTAACCTTATCTAACCAAACGTAGCATAACCCAAAATGACGTGCCGCGACCACTGCTGCTGGCGTCCCCAGATCGAGGCAGAATATGGTAGAGAACAGTAGATTACAAGTATCCACAGAATAACAGTGTGTAGTACGAAAGACAGGGCTATCCTAGCCGAACTTAACCTAATCTTCCGGAACCAAAGGTAACATAACTCAACCTAACGTGCCACGACAAATATCGTTCGCAACCCCAGAGTCGAGCAGAGTATTGTATAGCAATGTGTAGCGCTGAAATTTACCCAATAGCAATGTACAGCACAAAAGTCGAAGTTATACTAACTTAACCAGGCACAGCCTAATACAAACAGGCGTTGCATATCTCAACAAAACGTGCCGCGACCACTACTGCTGGACAATCCAGAGTCGAGCCGAAGGTAATGCATATCTCAAAAAAACGTGCCGCGACCACTACTGCTGGACAATCCAGAGTCGAGCCGAAGGTATTAGAGGAAAGTAGATCACCGAAATCCATGGTATCGTAGTGTACAGCACAATAGTCATAGCTGCACGAACCTAACCAACAGTAGCCTAACACAATCTTATTGCCAGGTTCAACATATCTGGGATTCTCAGGGCCAAGCAGTACATAGTAGAGCATAGTCAAGCGCAGAAATCCACCGAAAAACAGTGTGTAGCTCGAAAGTCAATGATATCATGATCGAGCTTACCCGATCCTAACCCAACCAAACAAAACGTAGCTCGACCTAACATGCCGAAACCACTGTTGCGGTCCTCCCAAGAGCCAGGCAGAAGGTATTGGGAAGCAGTAGGGCGCAAAAATCCGCCGCAAGTTGCGGTCCTCCCAAGAGCCAGGCAGAAGGTATTGGGAAGCAGTAGGGCGCAAAAATCCACCGCATTGCAGTGCATAGCACAAAAGTCGAAGATAACTTGTCCCGACGTAGCCAATCTTAACATATCCAAACGTATCCTTTCACAACGAAAGTCGAAGATAACTTTTCCCGACGTAGCCAATCTTAACATATCCAAACGTATCCTTTCACAACGAAGCGAACCCGCAACCACTACATCTCGCCTCCACAAAGCCAACAAGAATATACTAGAGCACAGTAGTGCGCAAAGGTCCAACGCATCGCAGAGCATGGAACAAAAGTGGAAGACGCCCTATCCTAACCTGACATAATCTAATGAATCCAAACGTAGCATAGCACGACCTCACATGACGATACCACTATTGCCGTCCTCAACAGAGAGAAGCTGAATGTACTAGAGCGCAGCAGGGCGCAGAAATTCACCGCACTGCAAGGTATATCACGTAAGTCGAAGATACCCTAACGTAACATGACTTAGACTAACCTAACCAAACGCTGCATATCTAAGAGTAACGTGCCGCGACCACGGCTTCCGGGCTCCCCGGAACCAAGCAGAACGCAGTTGGGCACAGTAGATCACAGAGGTGCGCCGAGCAGCAGTGTACGACACGAAAGCCAACGTTACCCTAACCAAACTTAACCGAAGCCTAACCTAACCAAACGCAACCTGACAAATGCTAACGTGCCACGAACACTATTGATCGCCTCACCAGAGTCGACTGGTGTATAGTAGAGCAATGTAGAGCGCAGAAATCCACCGAATAGCAATGTACAGCCCAAACGTCAAAGAAATCCAACCCATGCCATCATAACCTAACCTAACGAGACGAAACACATCTCATCCTATCGTGCCGAGACCACCGTTACAGGCCACTCCTGAGGCAAGTGGAACACATTAGAGCACCGTAGATGTCAAGAATCCACCGAATAGCAGTGCATGGCACAAAAGTATAATGTATTCTTTCCTAACATGGCCAAACGTGTTATAAGCAAACGTAGCACGACTCAAACTAACGTGCCGAGACCAATATTGCTGGCGTCCGAAGAGCCAAGCAGAATATACCAGAGTACGGCAGAGAGCAGACATCTAATGCATTGCAGTGTACAGCACAAAAGTCAAAGTGGTATCTCCTGGCATAGCCAGACGTAACATTGCCGAACGCAACATAACTCAACCTAACATGACGAGGCCACCATTGGTGGCCTCCATAGAGGCAAGCTGCATGTAATAGGGAGCTGTAGTGCGCAGAGATCCGCCGCATGGTAATGAATAGCACAAAAGCCGAAAATATCCTAGCATAACCTGACCCAAGTTAACGCAATCAAACACAGCATAGCTCATCAAAACGTTCCTCGACCGCTGCTTCTGGCATACCCGGAGGCAAGCAGAATATTGCAGAGCACTGTAGATCACAGAAATCCACCGAAATGCAGTGTACAGCACAAAAGGCAAAGACATCCAAACCAAATTTTACCAGCCTATGCGAACCTAACGTAACCTAACTCAAACTAACGTGCCACGAGCACTAATGCACCCCTCCTCTGGGACGAGCAGTTTATAGTACAGCAATGTAGAGTGCGGGAGTCCACTAAGTAGCAGTATATAGCACAAAAGTCAAAGAAATCCTTACTAAGCTTTCCTAACCTAACCTAACGGAACGATACCGAACTCAAGATAACGTGCCGAGACCACACTTACTGGCCACCCCAGTGCCAAGCGGGACATATTCGAGCGCAGTAGAGAACAAGAATCAAACGAAAAGCAGTGCGCGACACAAAAGTCTAATATATTCTACCCCAACCTGGCCAAACGTGACATAAGCAAGCGTAGCACAACTCAACCTAACGTGCCGAGAAAAATATTGCTGGCGTCCACAGAGTTGAACAGAATATACCAGGGCACACTAGAGCGCAGAAATACACCGCATGGTGTATAGCGCAAAAGGCAGACACACCCTGACATAATCTGACCAAAGATAACCCAGCCAAACGTAGTGTATCTGAACATATCGTGTCGCGACCACTGCTCCTGGCGTGCTCATAGTCAAACAGATTATAGTAGAACACGGTGGATCACAGATATCCACCGAATAATAGTCAATAGCACGAAAAACAGTGATATCCTTACCGAACTTGTCATAGCCTAACCTAACCAAACGTAACATAACTCAAACTAACCTGCTCCTACCACTATTACTCGCTTCCCCAGAGTCGAGCAGAACTTACTAGAGGACAGTAGTGCGCTGAAATGAATTGAATCGCCGTGCATGGCACAAAAGTCGTATGTATCAAAGCCTAACCCAAGGGAACAGAGCCTAACCAAACGTAGCCTACCTCGACATAACGTGCCGAGACCAATATTTCTGGGCTCCTCAGAGCCAAGCAGAAAATGTGAGAACACTGTACAGCGCAGAAAACCGCCGCATTGCACTGTATAGCACAAAAGTCGAAGCTATCTTATCCTAACAGAGTCAATCGTGACAGCCAGACGTAACCTATCTCAACATAGAGCACCGCGACCACTACTTCTGGCCTCCGCAGAGCAAAGCAGAATATACTAGAGCACAGGGGAGCGCAGAAATTAACCGTATAGCATTGAATGGCACATAAGTCTAAGCTATTCAGTCCCATCGTAGCCAAACTTGTCAGACGCAAGGGTAGCCTAACTAAACCTAACGCGCCGAGACCACCATTGCTGGCATGCGCGGAGCCATAAAGGATATACCAGAGCACAGCAAGGCGCAGAAGTCCGACACATTGTACTGTATAGCACAAAGATTAAAAGTATCCAGACCCAACATGACCTACCCTAACCTATACAAACGTAGTGTAAGGAAACATAGCGTGACGAGACCGATATTGCTGGCATATCCAGAGTCAAGCAGAATATACTAGAGCACAGCAGGGCGCAGAGATCCACCGCATTGCAGTGTATAGCAGGAAAGTCAAACATACTCTGACCTATCCTGACCACACCTAACCTATACAAACGCAGTGTGTCTAACCATGACGTGACCAGACCAATATTTCTGGCCTCCACGGAGACAGGCAGAATGTAGTACATCACAGTAGAGCGCAGAAATCCGTCGCATAGCGGTGTACAGCACAAAAGCCGCAGGTACCCTAACCTAACTTCACCCAACCTAACCTAACGAAACTTAACAAAACTCAGCCAAACGTGCCGCAACCGCTATTTCTCGTCTCTCCAGAGACGAGCAGGGTGCCGTAGAGTCATTTCGAACGCAGAAATCCACCGAATAGCAGTGCACGTCACAAAAGTCGAAGTCATCCTAACCTAACCTAACCTAACGCAACATAATCAAGCGTACGGTAGCTTAACGTAACGTGCCGCGACCACTGCTGCTGGCACCGCCAGAGCCAAACAGAGTTCCCTCAAGCACTTTAGGTCACAGGAATCGACCACATGGTAGTGTATAGTGCGAGTGTAGAAGCCAAGCAGAGTTCCCTCAAGCACTTTAGGTCACAGGAATCGACCACATGGTAGTGTATAGTGCGAGTGTCGTTGCTATTCTAACCAAACTTATCCTAGCCTAGCCAGACGAAACGTAACCTAACACAAACTAACGTTCCGCGACCGCCACTGCTCCCATCCCCAGAGCCAGCTGGAGTATAGTAGAGCAATGCAGAGCGCGGAAATGCATCGAATAGCTGTGTACAGCGCAAAAGTCAAAGGAAACCCAACCAAACCTTCGAATCCTATCCTAACGAACCGAAACCTAACAAAGCTTAACGTGCCGAGGCGTCAAATTCTGGCCACCGCAGAACCAAGCAGGACATTTTAGATCACAGTAGTGTGAAGAACACCATGGAATAGCGGTGTATGGCACAAATGTTAAAGATAACCTAACCTAACCCAACATATCCTAACCCAACCGAACGTAGTCTAACCCAACATAACATGCCGCGACCGCAATTGAAGGCCTTCGTAGATCAAAGTAGAGCAAATTAGGGCACATTAGAGCACAGGAATCCACCGAAAAGCAGTGTATAGCTGAAAAGTCACGGTAGCATGGCCTAGCATAGCCAAACGTAACATATCCAAACGTAACATAACCCAACCTACCATGGCGAGACCTCTACTGCTAGCCTCCGCAGAGACATGGCGAATGCACTAGGGAGCAGTAGTGCGCAGATATCCAGCGCACGGTAGTGAACAGCAAAAAAGTCGAAGATATCATAACTTAACCTGACCTAACCTAACCTAACCGAACGTAGCATATCTCAACGTAACGTGCTGCGAACACTGCCCCTGGCGTCTCCAGAGCCAAGCAGAATATAGTAGAGCAGAGTAGATCACAGGAATCCACGGGATAACTGTGTATAGCTCGAAAGTCAAAGCTACCCTGACCAAACATATCCTAGCCGGACCTAACCAGTCATAACATAACGGAACCTTGCGTGCCACGGCCACTATTGCTAGCCACCACAGAGTCGAGCGGAGTATAGTAGTGCAATGTAGAGCGCAGAGATCCACCTAATAGCAGTTTATACCACAAAAGTCAAACATTCCCTAACCGAGCCTTCCTAACCTAACCCAAAGATACGTACACTAACACAATCTTACATGCCGAGACCACTATTTCTGGCCACCGCAGGGCCAAGCAGAGCACATTGACGAACAGTAGGGCGCAGATATTCGCGGATAGCGGAGCATAGCGCAAAAGTCAAAACCATCCTATCCTAACCACAACAAACGTAACACATCCGAGCGAAGCGTAACAAAATCTAACGTGCCGAGGCCGCTACTGTTTGCCTCCACAGGACAAAGCATAATATACTAGAGCACAGCAGGGTGCAGAAATCCTCCACTCTGCTGTATATAGCACAAAAGTCTAACACACTCTGACATAACCCTTCCTTACCTAACCTATCCAAACGTAGCGTAACTAAACACGACGTGACGAGGCCAACATTGCTGGTCACTCCAGGACCACGAAGAGCATGCCAGGGCACGATAGAACGCAGAAATACACGGAATAGCAGTGTACAGCACGAATGTCAAAGTAACCAGCTCAACCTAGCTAAACGTGACATATTTAAACGTATCCTGGTTCGACCTAACATGACGAGACTATTATTGTTGGCCACCACAGAGACAAGCAGAATGCTCCAGAGCAGAGTAGTGCGCAGAAACCTATCACATTGTATTGAACAGCACAAAAGTCAAAGATGCCCTGACCTAACTTGTCCAAACCTAACATAACCGAACGTAACATAAATCGACCTTACGTGCCGAGATCACTATCACGGGCTACCCAAGAGCCAAGCAGCAAGCATGTGAATGCAGTAGAGCGCAGAAATCTGCGGATGGCAGTATATAGACAAAAGTCTGGGCTATCTTATTCTAACCTCACAAAACCTGACACACCCGAACGTAGCATAAGTGAAACTAACGTACCGAGACCACTGTTGCTGGCAACACCAGAGGCAAACAGAACATACTACAACGCGCTGGAGCGCAAATGTCCGCAGAATTGAAGTGTATAGCACAGAAGTCGAAGATATCCTTTCATATTATATCCAATCTTAACAACACCGGAAGTAACATAACTCAACCTAACGTACCCCGACCACTATTGCTGGCCTCCCCAGGGTCAAGCAGAATAATCAAGCAGAGAGAGGGGCTTAGAAATACATAGAATCGCGGTGTATGCCAGAAAAGTCATATCTGGCCAAACCTAACCCAAACCAACCGAGGATAGCCAAACATAGCATAACTAAATCTAACATGCCGAGACCGGAATTGCTGCCCTTCTCAGATCCAAGCAGGACATTCTAGAGCGCCGTAGAGCGCAGAAAAGCACCGAAGAGCAGTGAACAGCACAAAATTTAAATATATACTTATAAAGTATATCCCGACCCAGCCGAACCGAACGTAGCCACACGTTACATAGCATGCCGAGACCACTATTGCTGACCTCCCCAGAGCCAAGCTGTAAATATTAAAGCACTGTGGGGGGCAGAAATTCGCCTAATAGCAGAATACTGCCCTGAAGTCAAAGCTATCCTCTCCTAACATAACCAATCGTAACATAACCAAACGTAGCATAACTCAACCTATCGTGCCGAGACCACTATTGCTGGCCTTCCCAGAGCCAAGCTGAAGATATTTGAACTCTGCAGAGCGCAGAAATCCACCTAATAGCAGACTACAGCACCAACGTCAAAGGCATCATTTCCTAACATGACCAACCGTATCAAAACCAGACGTAACCAAACAAAACCTTACGCGCCGCGACCACTCTTGCTGGCCACCCCAGAGCCAAGCAGGGCATAGTAGAGCACAGTAGAACGCAGAAATCCGCCGAATATCAGTGTACAGCTTAAAAGTTGAAGCTATCCTACCAAAACTTAGCCCAACCGAACCTAATTAAACGTAACCTGATACAACATAACGTGCCGAGACCACTATTCCAGGAATTGCCAGGGAAAACCGGAAAATATTACTGCGCTGTAGGGCGCAGGAATCCACCCAACAGCAGACAATAGCAAAAAATTCGTAGCTGTCCTCCCTTATCCTAACCAAACGTAAAATGACCAAACGTATCACAACTGAACCTAACTTGTCGCGACAACTTATTATGGCCGCCCAAGAACGAAGCAGATCTTATTATTGGCGAGTAGGACGCAGAAATCTATAGGATGGGCGTGTATATCACAACAGCCGAAGCTACCCAATCCTAACGCAATCCAACAGAACATAGCCAAACATAGCCTAACTCAAACTGACGGGCCGAGGCAGCTATTGCTGCTCTCCCCATAGCTAAGCAGGGCATACTAGGGCACAGTAGAACGCAAAAATCCACCGAATAGCTGTGTACAGCTCAAAAAATACGGCTATTCTACCCAAACCTAGCCTAAACGGACCAAAACAAACGTAACGTGACACAACATAACGTGCCATGACCACCATTCCTGACCTCTCCAGGGCCAAGCAGAGAAAACCAGGTCACAGCAGAGAGTAGAAATCCAGCGCATTGCAGTTTACATCACGAAAGTCAAACATATCCTGACCAAACATAACCGAAAGAAACACGACACTACATGACGTGCCGAGACCACCATTGCTGACCTTCCCAGATACAAGCTGAAAACATAAAAGCACTGTGGGATCAGAAATCCACATAATAGGAGGTTATGGCACTGAAGTCATATCTACCATCTCCTAACCTAACCAAACGTAACATAAACAAGCGTATCGTAGATCAACGTAACGTGCCGCGAAAGCTATACCTGGTGTACACAAAGTCAAGCGGAACACATTAGTGGAATGTAGATCGTAGGTATCCATCTATTCTCAGTGTATGACAGAAAAGTCAAAGCTACCCAAGCCTAACCAAAGCCAACAGAACAAGACCAAACATAGCCTGACTCATCCTACCGTACAGAGACCGCTATTGTTGCCCTCCCCAGAGGCAAGCAGGACATACTAAACCACAGTAAACCGTACAATCCACTGGATAGCAGCGTACGGCGCAAGACTTGTAGATATCCCGACCAAACTATGCCATACCCAACCAAACCGAACGTGACCTGACTCTTCATAACTTACCGAGACCACTATGGCTGGCCTTGCCAGAGCCAAGCTGAAAATATTAGAGCAATGTAGGGCGCAGAAATCCACCTAATAGCAGACCACAGCACTAAAGTCATAACTACCATCTCCCAGCAGACGGAAGCGTAACATAACCGACCATATCCTAACTTACCCTGACGTGCATATACCGCTATTGTTGCCGTCCCCAGAGACAAGCAGGGCATACTAGAGCACTGTAGAAGCCAAAAATCAATTGGATAGCAGTGTACAGCACAAAAGTTAAGACTACCATAACCCAACATAACTTAACACAAACTAACCGCACGTAACCTGTCTCAACGTAACGTGACGAGAGCACAATTTCTGGCATCCCAGAGCCAAGCTGAAAATATTAGAGCGCTGTAGGGAGTAAAAATGCACCTAAGAGCAGACTATAGCACTAATGGCAAAGATATTCCCTCCTAACGTGCCGCTAGCACTATTGCTAGCCTGGCCAGATCCAAGCTGAAAACGTTAATAGAGCGTAGAACGCAGAGATCCATGTAATTGCAGTGTATATCAGAGAAGTCAGAGCTACCCATACCTAACCCAAACAAACCGAGTATTGCCAAACATAGCCTTACAATGTCTGACGTGCCGAGAGTGATATTGCTACCCTTGCCAGAGCCAAGCAGGAGATATTAGAGTACAGTGGATCGCAGAAATCCACCGAATAGCAGTGCCCCGCACGAAAGTTCAAGCTACCCTAACCAAAGTTATCCTAACCCAACCCAACTGAACATAAAGAAACAGGGCCTATCTCTTCCTAACGTGCAGAGAACGCCATTCCTACACTCCCCAGTGCCAAGCTGGACGTACTTGAGCACAGTAGAGCGCAGATACCCGCAGAATGGCGGTGTACAGCACAATAGACAATGCTATCCCAACCAAACTTGGCAAAACCCAACATAACCGAACGTAACCTGACCCAACATAACGTGCCGAGGCCACTATTGCTGGCCGTCTCAGAGCAAAGTTGAAAATATGAGAGCATAGTATGGCGCAGAAATCCACCTGATGGCAGACTATAGCACTAAAGTCAAAGCTATCGTCTCCAAACCTTGCCAATCGTAACATAACCGAACGTAAGGTAACTCAAGCTATCGCGACGCGACCACTATCGCTGGCCTCCCCAGAGCCAAGCAGAACACGTTAGTGGAGAGCAGAGCGCAGAAATCCATAGAATCGCAGTGTATATCAGAAAAGTCAGAGACACCCAAACCTAACAACAAAGCTTAACGTGCCGAGGCGTCAAATTCTGGCCACCGCAGAACCAAGCAGGACATTTTAGATCACAGTAGTGTGAAGAACACCATGGAATAGCGGTGTATGGCACAAATGTTAAAGATAACCTAACCTAACCCAACATATCCTAACCCAACCGAACGTAGTCTAACCCAACATAACATGCCGCGACCGCAATTGAAGGCCTTCGTAGATCAAAGTAGAGCAAATTAGGGCACATTAGAGCACAGGAATCCACCGAAAAGCAGTGTATAGCTGAAAAGTCACGGTAGCATGGCCTAGAATAGCCAAACGTAACATATCCAAACGTAACATAACCCAACCTACCATGGCGAGACCTCTACTGCTAGCCTCCGCAGAGACATGGCGAATGCACTAGGGAGCAGTAGTGCGCAGATATCCAGCGCACGGTAGTGAACAGCAAAAAAGTCGAAGATATCATAACTTAACCTGACCTAACCTAACCTAACCGAACGTAGCATATCTCAACGTAACGTGCTGCGAACACTGCCCCTGGCGTCTCCAGAGCCAAGCAGAATATAGTAGAGCAGAGTAGATCACAGGAATCCACGGGATAACTGTGTATAGCTCGAAAGTCAAAGCTACCCTGACCAAACATATCCTAGCCGGACCTAACCAGTCATAACATAACGGAAACTTGCGTGCCACGGCCACTATTGCTAGCCACCACAGAGTCGAGCGGAGTATAGTAGTGCAATGTAGAGCGCAGAGATCCACCTAATAGCAGTTTATACCACAAAAGTCAAACATTCCCTAACCGAGCCTTCCTAACCTAACCCAAAGATACGTACACTAACACAATCTTACATGCCGAGACCACTATTTCTGGCCACCGCAGGGCCAAGCAGAGCACATTGACGAACAGTAGGGCGCAGATATTCGCGGATAGCGGAGCATAGCGCAAAAGTCAAAACCATCCTATCCTAACCACAACAAACGTAACACATCCGAGCGAAGCGTAACAAAATCTAACGTGCCGAGGCCGCTACTGTTTGCCTCCACAGGACAAAGCATAATATACTAGAGCACAGCAGGGTGCAGAAATCCTCCACTCTGCTGTATATAGCACAAAAGTCTAACACACTCTGACATAACCCTTCCTTACCTAACCTATCCAAACGTAGTGTAACTAAACACGACGTGACGAGGCCAACATTGCTGGTCACTCCAGGACCACGAAGAGCATGCCAGGGCACGATAGAACGCAGAAATACACGGAATAGCAGTGTACAGCACGAATGTCAAAGTAACCAGCTCAACCTAGCTAAACGTGACATATTTAAACGTATCCTGGTTCGACCTAACATGACGAGACTATTATTGTTGGCCACCACAGAGACAAGCAGAATGCTCCAGAGCAGAGTAGTGCGCAGAAACCTATCACATTGTATTGAACAGCACAAAAGTCAAAGATGCCCTGACCTAACTTGTCCAAACCTAACATAACCGAACGTAACATAAATCGACCTTACGTGCCGAGATCACTATCACGGGCTACCCAAGAGCCAAGCAGCAAGCATGTGAATGCAGTAGAGCGCAGAAATCTGCGGATGGCAGTATATAGACAAAAGTCTGGGCTATCTTATTCTAACCTCACAAAACCTGACACACCCGAACGTAGCATAAGTGAAACTAACGTACCGAGACCACTGTTGCTGGCAACACCAGAGGCAAACAGAACATACTACAACGCGCTGGAGCGCAAATGTCCGCAGAATTGAAGTGTATAGCACAGAAGTCGAAGATATCCTTTCATATTATATCCAATCTTAACAACACCGGAAGTAACATAACTCAACCTAACGTACCCCGACCACTATTGCTGGCCTCCCCAGGGTCAAGCAGAATAATCTAGCAGAGAGAGGGGCTTAGAAATACATAGAATCGCGGTGTATGCCAGAAAAGTCATATCTGGCCAAACCTAACCCAAACCAACCGAGGATAGCCAAACAGAGCATAACTAAATCTAACACGCCGAGACCGGAATTGCTGCCCTTCTCAGATCCAAGCAGGACATTCTAGAGCGCCGTAGAGCGCAGAAAAGCACCGAAGAGCAGTGAACAGCACAAAATTTAAATATATACTTATAAAGTATATCCCGACCCAGCCGAACCGAACGTAGCCACACGTTACATAGCATGCCGAGACCACTATTGCTGACCTCCCCAGAGCCAAGCTGTAAATATTAAAGCACTGTGGGGGGCAGAAATTCGCCTAATAGCAGAATACTGCCCTGAAGTCAAAGCTATCCTCTCCTAACATAACCAATCGTAACATAACCAAACGAAGCATAACTCAACCTATCGTGCCGAGACCACTATTGCTGGCCTTCCCAGAGCCAAGCTGAAGATATTTGAACTCTGCAGAGCGCAGAAATCCACCTAATAGCAGACTACAGCACCAACGTCAAAGGCATCATTTCCTAACATGACCAACCGTATCAAAACCAGACGTAACCAAACAAAACCTTACGCGCCGCGACCACTCTTGCTGGCCACCCCAGAGCCAAGCAGGGCATAGTAGAGCACAGTAGAACGCAGAAATCCGCCGAATATCAGTGTACAGCTTAAAAGTTGAAGCTATCCTACCAAAACTTAGCCCAACCGAACCTAATTAAACGTAACCTGATACAACATAACGTGCCGAGACCACTATTCCAGGAATTGCCAGGGAAAACCGGAAAATATTACTGCGCTGTAGGGCGCAGGAATCCACCCAACAGCAGACAATAGCAAAAAATTCGTAGCTGTCCTCCCTTATCCTAACCAAACGTAAAATGACCAAACGTATCACAACTGAACCTAACTTGTCGCGACAACTTATTATGGCCGCCCAAGAACGAAGCAGATCTTATTATTGGCGAGTAGGACGCAGAAATCTATAGGATGGGCGTGTATATCACAACAGCCGAAGCTACCCAATCCTAACGCAATCCAACAGAACATAGCCAAACATAGCCTAACTCAAACTGACGGGCCGAGGCAGCTATTGCTGCTCTCCCCATAGCTAAGCAGGGCATACTAGGGCACAGTAGAACGCAAAAATCCACCGAATAGCTGTGTACAGCTCAAAAAATACGGCTATTCTACCCAAACCTAGCCTAAACGGACCAAAACAAACGTAACGTGACACAACATAACGTGCCATGACCACCATTCCTGACCTCTCCAGGGCCAAGCAGAGAAAACCAGGTCACAGCAGAGAGTAGAAATCCAGCGCATTGCAGTTTACATCACGAAAGTCAAACATATCCTGACCAAACATAACCGAAAGAAACACGACACTACATGACGTGCCGAGACCACCATTGCTGACCTTCCCAGATACAAGCTGAAAACATAAAAGCACTGTGGGATCAGAAATCCACATAATAGGAGGTTATGGCACTGAAGTCATATCTACCATCTCCTAACCTAACCAAACGTAACATAAACAAGCGTATCGTAGATCAACGTAACGTGCCGCGAAAGCTATACCTGGTGTACACAAAGTCAAGCGGAACACATTAGTGGAATGTAGATCGTAGGTATCCATCTATTCTCAGTGTATGACAGAAAAGTCAAAGCTACCCAAGCCTAACCAAAGCCAACAGAACAAGACCAAACATAGCCTGACTCATCCTACCGTACAGAGACCGCTATTGTTGCCCTCCCCAGAGGCAAGCAGGACATACTAAACCACAGTAAACCGTACAATCCACTGGATAGCAGCGTACGGCGCAAGACTTGTAGATATCCCGACCAAACTATGCCATACCCAACCAAACCGAACGTGACCTGACTCTTCATAACTTACCGAGACCACTATGGCTGGCCTTGCCAGAGCCAAGCTGAAAATATTAGAGCAATGTAGGGCGCAGAAATCCACCTAATAGCAGACCACAGCACTAAAGTCATAACTACCATCTCCCAGCAGACGGAAGCGTAACATAACCGACCATATCCTAACTTACCCTGACGTGCATATACCGCTATTGTTGCCGTCCCCAGAGACAAGCAGGGCATACTAGAGCACTGTAGAAGCCAAAAATCAATTGGATAGCAGTGTACAGCACAAAAGTTAAGACTACCATAACCCAACATAACTTAACACAAACTAACCGCACGTAACCTGTCTCAACGTAACGTGACGAGAGCACAATTTCTGGCATCCCAGAGCCAAGCTGAAAATATTAGAGCGCTGTAGGGAGTAAAAATGCACCTAAGAGCAGACTATAGCACTAATGGCAAAGATATTCCCTCCTAACGTGCCGCTAGCACTATTGCTAGCCTGGCCAGATCCAAGCTGAAAACGTTAATAGAGCGTAGAACGCAGAGATCCATGTAATTGCAGTGTATATCAGAGAAGTCAGAGCTACCCATACCTAACCCAAACAAACCGAGTATTGCCAAACATAGCCTTACAATGCCTGACGTGCCGAGAGTGATATTGCAACCCTTGCCAGAGCCAAGCAGGAGATATTAGAGTACAGTGGATCGCAGAAATCCACCGAATAGCAGTGCCCCGCACGAAAGTTCAAGCTACCCTAACCAAAGTTAGCCTAACCCAACCCAACTGAACATAAAGAAACAGGGCCTATCTCTTCCTAACGTGCAGAGAACGCCATTCCTACACTCCCCAGTGCCAAGCTGGACGTACTTGAGCACAGTAGAGCGCAGATACCCACAGAATGGCGGTGTACAGCACAGTAGACAATGCTATCCTAACCAAACTTGGCAAAACCCAACATAACCGAACGTAACCTGACCCAACATAACGTGCCGAGGCCACTATTGCTGGCCGTCTCAGAGCAAAGTTGAAAATATGAGAGCACAGTATGGCGCAGAAATCCACCTGATGGCAGACTATAGCACTAAAGTCAAAGCTATCGTCTCCAAACCTAGCCAATCGTAACATAACCGAACGTAAGGTAACTCAAGCTATCGCGACGCGACCACTATCGCTGGCCTCCCCAGAGCCAAGCAGAACACGTTAGTGGAGAGCAGAGCGCAGAAATCCATAGAATCGCAGTGTATATCAGAAAAGTCAGAGACACCCAAACCTAACACAAACAAATACATCATAACCAAACATAGCCTAACCCAACCTAACGTACCGTGGCTGCTATTGGCGCCCTCCCCAGGGCCAAGCAGGATATCCTATAGCACAGCAGTCAGCAGAAGCGTACCGAATTTCAGTGAAGAGCGCAAGAGTTAAAACTAACCTCACAAAACTGAGCCCAGCACAACCAAACCGAGCGTAACCAGACCCAACACATCGTGCCTGCACCGCTATTGCTGGCCTTCTCAGAGCCAAGTTGAAGGTATTAGAGCACAGTTGGGCGCCGAAATCTACCTAATTGCAGAATATAGCGCGAAAGTCAAACCTATCGTCTCCAAACCTAACCAACAGCGACACAACCGAACGTAACCTAATTCAGCTGACGTGCCGCGAAAGCTATTTCTGCCCTCCCCAGATGCAAGCAGGATATACTAGAGCACAGGAGAGCCAGAAATGCACCCAATAGCGGTGTACAGTGAGAAAGCTAAAGCTGCCTTAACCAAACATAGCCTAACCCAACATAAGCGAACGTAATGCGACATATCATATTGTGCCGAGACCACTATAGCTGGCTTTCTCAGAGCCAAGCAGAAAATATTAGAGCGCTGTATGGCGCAGATACATACCTAATAGCAGGCTATAACGCAAAGGTCAAAGCAATCCTCTCCTAACCTATCCAAACGTTACATTACCGAACGTAATTTAGCACAACCCAACGTATCGCGGCAACTATTGCTGGCCTCCCCAGAGCCACGCAGAACACATTAATGAAGAGTAGAACTCAAAAATCCATAGAATTGCAGTGTACATCAGAAAAGTCAAAGCTACCCATACCTAACCGAATCGAACAGAGCATAGCCAAACATAGCCAAACACAACCTAA
>NW_016911004.1:27334-29884 GCF_001483705.2 Eufriesea mexicana
AGAAATCCACCGAAATGCAGTGCGCAGCACAGAAGTTGAAGATACCCTAACCACACTTATCCAAACCCTCCATAACTAAACGTGACTGGCTCAGCATAACGTGCCGAGGACACCATTGGCAGCCTTCCTAGTGAGAAGCTGAGAATATTAGAGCACTGTAGGCGCAGAAATCCACCCATCAGCAGAATACAGCACTAAAGACAAAGCTACCCCTCCTAACCTAACTAATCGTAACATAACCAAACGTAACCTGATTCAACCTAACGTTCTGCGAACACTATTGCTATCCTCACCACAGCCAAGCGGAACACATTAGTGGGGAGTAGATCCCAGAAATCCATAAAATCGCAGCGTATATAGAAAAGACAAAGCTATACGAACCTAACCGAAACCAACGAACCGTAGCCAAACATAGCCGGACAAAACCTAACGAGCCGAGACCAGTATCTTGGAACTCCTCACAGCCAAGCAGGACATACTTCTGCGCAGTCGAGCGCAGACATACACCGAATAGCAGTGTACAGCACAAAAGTTAAAGCGATCCAGACCAAACTTTGACATACCCAACATAACCGAACGTAACATGGCGCATCATAACGTGCCGAGACCACTACTGCTGGCCTTGCCAGAGTCAAGCTGAAAATATTAGTACGTTGTAGTGCGCAGAAGTCCACCAAATAGCAGACTACAGCACTAAAGGCATAGCTAGCCCCACCTAGCATAGGGAACCGTAACATAACCGACCATATTCCAACCGTCCCTCACGTGCCGCGACCACTATTTATGGCCCTGCCAGCGTCAACGGAAACACGTTAGTGGAGAGTAGAGGACAGTAGTCCATTTAATCGCTGTGCATATCAGAAAAGTCGAAGCTACCCAAGCCTAACCCAAACCAACTGGGCACGACCAAACAAAGCCTGACTCAACCTTACGTGCCGAATCCGCTGCTGTTGCGCTCCCCTTGGCCAAGCAGGACATACTAGAGTACAGTAGACTGCAGAACGCCCCCGAAGAACAGTGTGCGGCTCAAAAGTTAAAGCTATCCTGACCAAACATAGCATAACCCAACATCACCGATAGTAACCTGACCCATAGTAACGTGCCGAGGCCACTATTACTGGGCTCCCCAGAACCAACGAGGACATACTAGAGCACAGTAGAGTGCAGAAAACTACCGAACAGCTGCGTACAGCATAAAAGTTAAAGCTATAACGACCAAACTTAACATGACCCAGCTTAACCGAACGTAACTTGACTCATCATAAAGTGCCGAGACCACTATTGCCGCTCTTGCCAGAGCTAAGCTGAAAATAATAGAGCACTCTATGGTGCAGAAATCCTCCTAATAGCAGACTATAGCACTAAAGTCATAGCTATGCCCTCCAACCATATCCAATCGTAACGTAACCGAACGTATCCTAACTCATCCTAACGTGCACAGGCCGCTACTACTGCTGTCCCTAGAGCCAAGCAGGAGATTCTAGAGCACAGTAGATTGTAGAGATCCACAGAATATCAGTGGAGAGCACAAAAGTTAATGCTACACTTACCAAACGGAGCCTAACCCAACCTAACCGGACGTAGTCTGACTAGTCATAACGTGCCGAGACCGCTACTCCTAGCCTCCCCAGAGACAAACAGGTAATACTAGAGCAATGTGGAGCGCGGAAATCCACCTAACGGCAGTGCGGAGCACAAAAGTGAAAGCTATGCTTACCAAACATAGCCTAACCCAACCTATCCGAACATAGCCCGACTGAACCTAACATGCTGAAACCGCTATTTTGCCCTCTCCTGAGCCATGCAGGACGTACTAAATTACAGCAGAGCGCAGAAATACGACCGAACGTCAGTGTACAGCAAAAAAGTTAAAGCTATCCTGACAAAACTTATTCTGACCCAACCTAACCGGAAGTAACGTGACACAATGTTACCTGCAGAACCCACCACTGCTGGACCTCCAGGAGCCAAGCTGAAGGCATTAGAGCACACTATGGCGCAGGAATCCGCCTAATACCAGGCTGTAACACTAAAGTCATTGCCATCCCCTCCTAACCTAACCAATCGTGACATAAGCAAACGTAACCTAACTGAACCTAACGTGCCGCGACCACTATTGCTGACAACCCCAGTGCCAAGAAGAACTCATTAGTATAGAGTACAAAGCATAAATCCATATTATCACAGGGCATATCAGAAAAGTCAAAGCTACGCAAACCAATCCCAAACGAACCGCACATAACCAGACATAGCATAAATAAATCTGTCGAGCTGAGGCCGCAATTGCTGCCCTCCCCAGAGCCAAGCATGACATACCAGAGCACAGTAGAGCGCCGAAACCCACGGAATAGGGGTGTACAGCACAAAAATTAAAGCTATTGTGACCAAACTTAGCACGAACCTACCTAACCGAACGTAACCTGTCTCAACGTAACGTGCAGAGACCACTATTGCAGGCCTCCCCAGAGCCAAGCAGGATGCATTTGAGCACGGTATACCGCAAAAATCGACGGTACAGCGGTGTGCAGCGCGGAAATGGATGCTATCCTG
>NW_016911005.1:0-325 GCF_001483705.2 Eufriesea mexicana
TGTGTGTGTGGTCGAATGGATGGGTGATTAGACGGAACAATGGATGTATGTATGGATGCTTGTTTGGATGAATGTATGGATGTATGCATGGATGTACGCATGGATGTATGGATGGATGTATGGATGTACGAATTTACGGATGTACGGGTGTATGCATGTATGGATGTATGGATGAATGGATGTATGGATGTATGGACGTACGGATGTACGAATTTACGGATGTACGGATGTATGCATGTATGGATGTATGGATGAGTGGATTTATGGATGTATGGACGTATGGATGTACGAATTTATGGATGTACGGGTGTTTGGGTGTATGTAT
>NW_016911006.1:0-1031 GCF_001483705.2 Eufriesea mexicana
GATTGTCTCTGCACAGGCTAGCAATGTCGTTTTCGTCACGCTACGCTGAGTTACACTACGTCTCTATAGGTTATGTTCGGACAATTTTGGTAAGGATATGTTTGAGTCTTCTGCTATGCACACCTATGCGGCGGATTTCTGCTTTCTAGTGTGCTCTAGTATGGCCTGCTTGGCTCAGTGGAAGCAAGAAATTATGGTGTCGCCGCATATTCTTGTCTCAGTGGAAGCAAGAAATTATGGTGTCGCCGCATTAGGTTGAGCTATGCTACGTTCGGTTATGTCACGTATTTGATGTTAGGATATGATAGCTTCGAGTTTTGTGCTGTACACTGCTATCCGCGGATTTCTGCGCTCTCGAGTGTTCTACTATTTTCTGCTTGGATCCGGGGAGGCCAGCATTAGTAGCCATGGCACGTTAGTTTGGGGTAGGTTACTCTCGGTTAGGCTGGGTTAGGTTAAGCTTGGTCAGGTTTACCCAGACCTTCCTGCTGTACACTGATCTCCAGACGATATCTGCGCTCCACTGCGCCCTCCTTTATTCTGCTTAGTCCTGGGAATGCCAGCAGTTTTGGTCTCGGCCTTTTAGGTTGGGTTACGTTTCGTATGGTTGGTTTCGGTTAGATTATGTTCAGTATGTGTACCTTTGGCATTCGTGGTATACACTATTTTTGGGTGGACCTCTGCGATCGACGGTGCTCCACTATATTCTGCTCGGCTCAGAGGAGGCCACCAATAGTGGTCGCGGCACATTACGTTTAGATAGGCTGCGTTTGGTTATTTTAGTTTAGCCTCAGTTAGGTCTGGATGGTTATGACTTTTGTGCTATATACTGCGGTTCTATGGATTTCTGCGCCCCTCTGTCCCATAGTAAGTCTGGCTCCACTATGAGAAGACCAGCAATTGTGGTAGCGGAACGTAAGGCTCAGTTATGCTACGTCTGGCTACGTTAAGGTTGGATATAATAAGAAAGGGTAGCTTTGACGTTTGTGCTATGCACTGCATTTCGGTGGACTTCTGCGCTCTAGTGTGCT
>NW_016911007.1:0-8974 GCF_001483705.2 Eufriesea mexicana
CTCTCCTAACCTAACCAATAGTAACGAAACCAAACGTAACCTAGCTCAACCTAACGTGCTGCGACCACTGTTGCTGTCCTCCGCATAGCCAAACAGAACACATTAGTGGGGAGTAGGAGGCAGAAATCCATGAAATCGCAGTGTATGTCGGAAAAATCAGAGTTACCCAAACCTAACCCAAACCAAGAGAACATAACCGAACATTGACTAACTCATCCTTAATTGCCGAGACCGTTATTGTTGCCCTCCTCATAGCCATGCAGGACATACTAGTGCACAGTGGAGTGCAGAAATCCTCCGAATATCAGCGTACAGCACGAAAGTTAAAGCTATCATTACCAATCGTCTCCTTACACAACCTAACCGAACGCAGCCTGAAACATCGTTACGTGCCGAGACCACCATTGCTGGTATAGCCACAGCCAAGCTGAAAATATTAGAGCACTTTAGGGCGCAGGAATCCACCCAATAGCAGACTATAGCACTAAAGTCCTAGCTACCCTCTCCTAACCTAAAGTACCGTAACATTGCCAAAAGTATCCTAGCTCACACCTACGTGCGTCGTCACACTTACTGGCCTCCCCAGAGACAAGCAGGAAATACTAGAGCGCAGTAGAGCGCAGAAATCCACCGAATAGCAGTGTGCAGCACAAAAGTTAAAGCTGTCCTACCAAACGTATCTCAACCCAACCCAGCCAATCGTAGACTGGCTCATCGTAACATGCCGAGACCACTATTGCTGGCCTTCCCAGAGTCTAGCTGATAATATTGAAGCACCGTAGGGGGCAGAAATCCACCTGATAGCAGACGATAGCCCAAAAGTCAAAGCTATCCTCTCCTAACCTAACCAACCGTGACATGACCAAACGTTAATTAACTCAACCAATCGCGCCGAGACCGCTGTTGTTGCCCTTCACAAATACAAGTAGAACATACTAAAGCGCAGTAGATCATAGAAATCTAGGGAATAGCAGCGTACATCACAAGAGTAAATGCTATCATGAGCAAACATTGCCTAGCCCAAGCTAACCGAATGTAACGTGACACAACGTAACGTGCCGACGCCACTGTTGCTGGCCTTCCCAGAGTCAAGCTGAAAATAGTAAAACAGTGTTGGGAGCAGAGATCCACCTAATAGCAGACTACAGCACCAAAGTCAAAGCTATCTCCTCCTAGCCTAACGAACCGTAACATAACGAAGCGTAACATAACTCAAACTAACTTGCCGAGACCACTGTAGTTGCCCTCCCCAGTGCCAAGCTGGTCATACTAGTGCACAGTAGATCCCAGAAGTCCACCGAATAGTAGCGTGTAGCACAAAAGTGCAACCGACCCTAACCAAACGTAACATAACCTGACCTAACCAAACGTAACCCAGCAATACCTAACGTGCCTCTGCCACAATTGCTGACCTGCTCAAAGCAAAGCAGGGCATATTAGAGCACAGTAGCTCGCAGAAATTCACCGGGTAGCAGTGTACATCGCACGAGTGAAAGATATCCTATCCAAACCTGACAAAACATAACATAACCAAACGTAAAGTAACTCTACATGACGTACCGGGACCACCATTGGTGGGCTTCGCAGTGCCAAGCAGGACATATTAGAGCACAGTAGAGCGCAGGATTACACTGAAAAGCAGAGTATAGTACAAAAGTCAAAACCATCGTGACCAAACCTAGACAAACCTGTCACATTAAAGCGTAACACGGATAAACCTACCGTGACACGACCGTCGTTGCTGGCCTCCCTAGAGTCGAGTAGGGTGTAGGAGAGCAATGAGCAGCAGTGAAATCCGCGGAAGAGTAGTGTATAGCGCAAACGTCAAAGATGTCCTATCCTATCATAGACATACGTAACATAACCAAATGTAACCTTACAGAACATATCGCGCCACGTAAACCATTTATGGCCTCCCAAGAGCAAGGTATGGAGCATTAGATAACAGAAGAGCGAACATATTCACCGGATAGCAGTGTAAGGCACAAAAGTCAAAGCTAACCTAGCCTAACCTAACCAAACGTAACATAGCCAATCGCAACCTAACACAGACAAACGTGCCGGGGACAATACCGCTGCCCTACACATAGTTAAGAAGAATAAATTAGAGCACAGCTGAACGCAGAGGGACACCGTATATCAGTGTATAGCACAAAAGTGAAAGCCACCCAAAAAAACTTAACCCAACCTTACCTAGCCATACGTAACATAACCAAACGTACCACGACCACTACTTCTGTACTCCCCAGGGGCAATCGGATGCTAGAAGAGCAACGCCGGGGGGCAGAAATCGACCGAGTGGCAGTGTATAGCACAAAGGTCACAGCTACCCTAACCAAACCAAACCCAGCCTAGCCAAGCAAAACGTAACGTAAGTCAACCAAACGTGCCGTGGCCACTATTGCTGGCCTTCCCAGAGCCAAGCAGAAAAGATTAGAGCACAGTAGAGCGCAGAAATCAACCGTATAGCAGTGTATAGCACGGAAGTCGAAGCTAAACTATCCTAACCGGGCCGAACGTAACGAAACCAAAAATAACATAACACGGGCTCACGTGCCGCGGCCACTATTTCTGGAATACGCAGGGCTAAGCGGTATGTGGTAGAGCATGGTAGAGCGTAGAAGTCCATCGAATATCTGTGTATACCGCGAAAGTCAAGTCTATCCGTACCTAGCCCAAACTAACTTAAAGCAGCCATACGTTGCCTAACTCTACCTCACAGGCCGAGAACGCAACTACTGGCTTCCACATAGTCGAGCAGGGTATAGCAGAGCAACGTAGAGCGTAGAAATCCACCGAATAGCAGTGTATAGCACAAAAGACGAAACTACCCTGCCCTATAGTTTCCAAACGTGATATAACAATACGCACCCTAACTTAACCTAACGTGCCGAGAAAACTATTGCTGGCCTGCCCAGAGGCAAGTAGAATATACTGGTGCACCGTAGAGCGCAGAAGGCCGCCGAATAGCAGTGTATAGCGCAAGAGCCGAAGAAAGACTAACCACACCTCGCCGAAAATAGCCTAGCAAAAGGTAGACTGACTGAACCTAACGTGCCGAGTCCATTATTACTGACGTCCGCATCGCCATGTAGCACATGTTAGAGGCAGGTAGAGCGAAGGAATCCATAGAATCGCATTGCATAGCAAAATAACCGAAGTTGCCCTATCCTAACATAACCGTGAGTAACACAACCGAAAGCAGTATAACTCAACCTAACGCGCCGAGAACACTATTGCTAGCCAGCCCGGAGCCAAGCAGAATATACTAGAGCACAGTAGTGCGCAGAAAACCACCAAATGGCAACGTATTGCACAAAAGTCGTAGACAATCTAACCTAACCAGACTTTAGCCAAACTAACCTCACGTAGAACAACTAAACCTAACGGGACGAGACCACAATTGCTGGCCTCCCCAAAGCCAGGCAGTAGAGATTAGAGCACTGTGGGGGGCAGACATTCACGGAATAGCTGTATATTGCACAAAAGTCAAAGCCATCTAGACCAAACATAATCTAACCCAACCTAACAAAGCGTATCGAAACTAAGCCTATCGTGCCACGACAGCCACAGGTAGCCTCGCCAGAGTCGAGCCTAGTATAGGAGAGCAACGAAGAGAAGAGAAATCCACCGAATAGCGGTGTACAGCGGAAAAGCCCAATCTACCCTTTCCTAACTTAACCAAACATATCATAACGGAATGCAGCGTGCCTCAGACTGACGTGCCGAGAACAACACTGCTGGCCTCCCGATAGTCAAGCAGAATACACAAGAGCTCAGTGGAGCTCAGAAAGCCACTGAATAGCAGTGCATGGCATATAGGTCAAAGGCAACCTAACCAAACATAGCATAACCGTGAATTACGAAACGTAACCTAACTCAGCCATACGTGCCGTGGCCACCATTTCTGGTCTCTCGAGAAGCAAGTGGATGCAAGTAGAGTAACGCATAGCTGATATATCAACCGAATAGCCGTGTATAGCGCAAAAGTCGAAGATATGAAATCCAAACTTGGCCAATATAACATAACCAATCGTGCCACGACCACTATTGCTGGACTCCGCAGAGACTAGCGGTTGTTAGTAAAGTAACGCAGGGCGCAGACACCGACCGAATGCCAGTGTACAGCACAAAAGTCACAGCCATCCCACCCAAACTTAGCCAAACGTAACCTAACTGAACCAGACGCGCCACGACCGCAATTGCTGGACACCCCAGAGACAAGCAGACGCTAGTGTAGCAATGCAGTGCACAGATGCCGACCGTGTAGCAGTGTATAGCGCAAAAGTCAAAATTATCCTATCCTAACCTAATCAAGCGTAACATAAACGAAGGTAACCTAACACTACGTAACGTGCCACACCATTATTGCTGACCTCCACAGAGACAAGCAGAATATACTAGAGCACTGTAGAGCGCAAAAATGCGGCGCATTGAAGTGTAAAGCAGAAAAGTAAAAGGTACCCTAACATAACTTGGCCCAACGAAACCTAACCAAGTGCAATCCACTCCAACCTAGCGTGCCTAGCCAAATATTGCTGGACTCCCCATCGTCAAGCAGCGCATATTAGGGGAAGTAGGGCGCAGAGGACCATAGGATAGACGTGTATAGGACGATAGTCGGAGATATCCTAACCTAACCGTGGCAAACGTAACATAAAAAACGTAACGTAATCCAACCTAAAGCCCCGCGGCAACTATTTCTGGAATTACCAGAGCATAGCAGGGAATAGTATATAACAGTAGAGCGCAAGGATCCACCGAAAGGCAGTGTACAGCACAAAAGCCATAGCTACCATATCCTAACATAGCCAAACATAATACAGCCAAACGTAACCTAACTGAACCTAACGTGCCTAGACCAGTATTACTGACCTCCCCAGAGCAAAGCAGAATATTCTAGAGCACAGGAGAGCGCTGAAATCCGCCGCACTCTAGTGCAAAGCACAAAAGTCGGACATATCCTAACCTAACCGGAAACAATCTAACCTACCTGAGCGAAGCATATCTCAAACTAACGGGCAGAGACCACAAGTAAGGCGAAGAAATCCACCGAATGGCAGTGTCTAACACAAAAGTCAAAGCCACTATAACCAAACGTAACCTAACCTAACCGAACCGAACGTAACCGAAGGCACCCTATCATGCAACTACGGTTATTGCTGGCTTCCCCGCTGTCGAGCATAGTATAGTTGATCTATGGGTAGCGCAGTAATACACAGGATGGCAGTGTACAGCACAAAAGTCAAAGCCATAGTCTTCTAACCTAACATAACGCGACACAGCCAAACGTAGCATGACTCAAAGTAACGTCCCGTGACCACCATTGCTGGCCTACCCAGATTCGAGCAGGGTATAGTAGTACACGGAAGGGCTCAGAATTCCACCGAATGACAGTGTATAACACGAAAGACATAGCTATCCAAACCTAACCCAAACCAACATAACCTAACCAAACGTAGCCTAACTAAACCTAACGTGCCGAGAATACTATTGCCGGCGTTGCCAGAACCAAGCAATGCGTATTAGAGCAGAGTGGAGCGAACATATTCACCGAATGGCATTGTACAACGCAAAAATCGAATATATCCTGCCATAGCCTGACTAAGCGTCACATAACCAGACGTAACGTAACGCATCCTGTGGGTTACGACCACTTTCGCTGGCCTCACGAGAGACAGCAGCGTATATCGAAGCAATGTAGGCCGCTGAAGTCGACAGAAGATCAGAGAATGGCACAAAAGCCAAATCCTTCCCAACGAAACGTAGCCAAGCCTAACACAAACTAACATAACAACCTTTCGTAGCCGAACACAACGTAACGTGCCACGGCCACTATTGCTCGCGTCGGGTCAGTCGCGCTGAGTGTAGGAGAGCAATGTAGGGCGTAGAAATCCTTCCCATGCCAGTGTATAGCACAAAAGTGGATTTTAACCCATCCTAACCTGTCCAAGCTTAATATAAGCAGACGCAACAGGAGATAGCCTAACGTGCCGCGACCACTATTGCGGTCCTGCCCTGAGGAAAGCAGGATATACTAGACCACATAAGAGCGCAGGAAGCCACCAAATAGCGCCGTATAACGCAAAAGTCTTAGATACCCTAGCCACACCTGACGTATCCTAACCTAACCAAATGTAGGGCAACAAAACCTAACGAGCCGAGTCCACCATTGCTGGCATCCACAGAGCCCAACAGAACATATTAGAGGAGCGTAGATAGCAAAAGCCAATAGAATGGGAATGTATAGCACAAAAGTCAAAGCTATCCTAACCAAACGTATCCTAACCTACCCAAGCCAAGCGTAACACACCTCAACCAAGCGTGCTATGAACATTATTGCTGGCCTCCACAGTGGCAAGCAGAACATGCGAGAGCAAAGTGGAGAGCAGGAAGCCGACAAATAGTATTGTATAGCCCAAAAGTCCAAGATATCCATACCTAACCCGACACAACCGGCAAAAACCAAACGTGGCCTAACACGACGCAACGTGCCGATACCATCATTGGCGGCCCTCCCAGAGCCAAGCTGCACATATTAGGGCACAGTGGAGTGGAGAAATCGTGCCGAATACCTGTGCGTAACTCAGAAACCATAGCTAGACCCTGCTAACCTAGCCAAACGTAGCCTAACTCAACCTAACGTGACAGGACCACTATTGCTAGCGACCCCAGAGAGAAGCAGAATATGAAAGAGCACAGTAGAGTCCAGAAGTCCATTGCATAGCAGTGTCGAGTACGAGAGTCAAAGCTATCCTAACCTAATTCAGAACAGCCTGACCCGAACAAACGTAATCTAACTCGACCTAACGTGCCTAGACCACTGTTGCTGGCCTCCACAGGGACAAGCAGAGCATATTAGAGCATAGTAGAGCGTAGAAATCCGCCGAATAGCAGAGTATATCACAAAAACAGAGGCTGCCCTCCCCTACCCTAATCGAAACTGAAATGGCCGAACGTAACCTATCTCAAACTTTCGTTCCACGACCACCATTGCTGGCCACACCAGTGTCGAGCAGAGTATAGTAGAGCACTGTAGAGAGCAGAAGTGCACAGAATAGCAGTGTATAGCGCAAAGGCCAGGGTTACTCTGACATAGCATAGCCAAACATAGCATGACCTAGCGCAACATAATCCAACCTAACGTGCCTAGGCCACCGTTCCTGGCCTCCCTAGTGCCAAGGAGGATATACTAGAGTACAGCAAAGCGCAGAAAGCCTCGCAAGAGCAACGAATGGCACAAACGTCAAAGATATCATAACCTCGCGTGACCACACTTAACCTAACCTAATGTAGGCTAACTAAGCCAAACGAGACGAGAACTCTACTGCTGGCCTCCGCAGTGTCAAGCAGAACATACCAGAGCACAGTAGAGCGCAGAGATCCACAGAATAGCGGTGTAAACCACGAAAGTCGATGCTATGCACACCTAACGAAAACTAACATAACCTAACATAGCCTAGCATAAATCATCTTAACGTGCCGAGACCGCTGTCGCTGACCGCCTCAGAAGCAAGCAGAGCATATTAGAGCACAGCAGAGGGCAGAAATCCACCGAATAGCAGTATGTAGCACAAAAGTCAATGCTATTCTATCCAATCCTAACCAAACCTAACATAATCAAGCGTGACTTGAATCAAACGAACGTGCCACGACCAACATTGCTGGCCTCCCAAAGACAAGCAGAAGATAATAGAGAATAGTGGAACGCAGGAATACACCGAATATCAGTGTAGAGCACAAATGTTGGAGATGTCCTTTGCTAACGTAAACAATCGTGACATAACCAAACGTAACATGACAAAGGATAACCTTCCAAGACCATGACTTCTGTCCTCCCGAGAGCCATGCACACCATATTAGGGGAGAGTAGGGCGCAGAAATACATAGAGTCGCAATGCATGCAGAAATGTCAAAGCTACACGAACCTAACCCATTCCAGCTTAAACCAAACACACGTAACATAGCATAGATTAACATGCCGCGGCCACAATTCCTTGCATCCCCAGAGCAAGGCAGACCATATCAGAGCGTAGTGGAGCGGAGAAATCCACCAAAAATCAGGGAGTGGCGCCAAAGTGAGAGCTATCCTATCCTAACCTAACCAGTCGTAACACAACCAAACATAACTAAACCAAGCCTAACGTGCCGCCACATCCATTGCTGTCCTCCCCAGGGCCAAGTAGCACATATTAGAGGAGAGTAGAGCGCAGAAATCTATAGAATCGCAGGGTACATCATAAGTGTCAAAGATGTTGAATCCTAACCAAACTAACTAAACATAACCTAACGTGGCGAAGCTCAACATAACGTGCCGCGACCACTATCGCTATCCCCCTAGGTCCTAGCAGGTTAGAGTAGAGCGCAGTAGAGGGCAGGAATCCACAGAACAAGAGTGTAAAGCACAAAAGTCAAAGTTACACTAACGAGACTTTTCCTGACCTAACACAACCAAACGTAAGCTAACCCAAACTAACGTGCCGCGAACACTGTTGCTGGCTTTCCGAGAGTCGAGCAGAGTAGAGTAAAGCAATGTGGATCGTAGGAATCCACCGAATAGCGGTATATACCATAAAGGTCATTGCTATCCTCACCTAACCTTTCTAAGCGTAACATAGCACACGAAACTGCTCACCTTATAGCACCGCGGACACTATTGCTGGCATCCACAGAGTCGAAGAGATTACAGTAGATCACAGTAGAGCGCTGACATCCACCGAATAGCAGTGTATACCACGAAATTCAAAGTTATCCTGACATAACCCTCGCTACCATAACCCAACCGAGCGTAACATAACTCAATATAACTTGCCGAGACCACTATTACTGGTTTTCCCAGTGCCAAGCTGAACACACTAGAGCACTGTAGAGCGTTGAAATCCAACGAACAGCAGTATACAGCACAAAACTCAATGTAGTGTATCCTAACCTGGCCAAACGTAACGTATCTATACGTAACATAAGCCAACCGAAC
>NW_016911008.1:0-716 GCF_001483705.2 Eufriesea mexicana
CAAGCGATCTCCACAGTCGAACTGAGCGCGCGGCCCGTACCGGTGGCCTCGGCGGACGCTGTCGCGGGCGCTTCCGGTGGCGGGCCAGTTGACGCCCCGGCTAAGGTGCCGGTCGCTGCCCCGGTCGTAGCTGGGAAGGACGCAGAGGCTAGCAGGTCCCTCGTCATCGGTAGTCGCGAGAAGCGAGCGCAGCTGCAGGCGGCCGCTGCCCCGCAACTGCCCGCGAGGGTGCCAACGATTGTGGCGAAGGGAGCCGTCGGTAAGACGGGGCGCCGCTCCTCGGGGACTAGCTCCGCCCGCGCGCTTCTCGCGACCACCGCGAAGACCGGAGCGATGCACGGTCACGACCAGAAGAAGAGCGGCGATTAGCAGGGCACCATCCTTAAGCGGCCGCCGTCGCGGTTTGGGTACACGAGGGGTCGAGTCTCACTTGCGCGGAGGCCATCTCCGCTGCAAGGGGAAAGGTAAATCTCGCCGACCTCGGGATCGAGGACTTGCGCCCCCGTCAGGCCGCTTCCGGCGGTCTCCTGCTGGAGATCGGTGGACCAGAGGGCGCACTGCGAGCCGCCGCTTTCACCGGGCGAATGTGCGAAGCCTTGGAGGGATTCGGCGTGCGGGTTACTGTTCCCGCCAAAAAAGCGGAGCTGAGAGTGACGGGGCTAGACGACTCTGTCACTCCCCGCGAGGTGGCCGCTGTTCTGGGCAGGTTCGGTGAT
>NW_016911009.1:0-12195 GCF_001483705.2 Eufriesea mexicana
ACCAAAGCCGTAGATACCCTAACCTAAACATCCCAAACTAACATAACGAAACGCATCCTAACATAACCTAACGTGCCGAGGCCACTATTACTGGCCACCAAATATCCTAACAGAAAACGTTAGAGCACACTGGAGCCCAGAGCACATAGCACACGCTGCTATTCGGCGGATTTCTGCGCTCTCCTGCGCTCTAATATGCATCGCTTGGCGCTCGGGAGGCAAGCAATTGTGTCCTCGGCGCGTCTTGTTGAGTTATGTTACGTTTGGTTATGTTAGGATAGGATAACTTCGACTTATGCGCTATGCACTGCTATTCGGAAGACTTCTGCCGGCTACTGTGATCTAGTGTGTCCTGCTTGGCTCTGGGGAAGGTAGCAATCGCGCTCTCGGCACGTTAGGTTGAGTTACGTCATGTTTGCTTATGTTCCGTTGGTTTGGGATAGGCCTGGGTCGGAATGACCTATCTGATGTAGACAGCACATCTATGGTTTTCTGCGTTGTCCACTCCACTATTGTCCTCTGCTTGACTCTGCGGATGCCAGCAATTTTTTCTCTCGGCACGTTAGGCTCAGTTATGCTACGTTTGGTTACGTTAAGTTTGGTCACGTTTGGACAGGGTTGCTTTGAAGTTTCCGCTATACACAGCGACTATATCGATTTCTGCTCCCAACTCTCCTCTATTGTGCCCCGATTGGCTCTGTGGGGGCAATCAATACTGATTTAGATTACGTTTGGTTGGGTTAGGTTACCTTGGGTTATGTTAGTATAACTTATACTTTTGTGCTCAGCACTGCTACTTCATGGAGATCTGGGACCTACTTTGCTCTACCATATTCAGCTCGTCTCTGGGGTGACAGCTATAGTTATCGGGGCACGTTAGGTTTTTTTATTTCACGCATGGCTTGGTTAGGTTAGGCTACGTTTCGTAGGAATATTTTCGACTTTTGTGCTGTATACGAATATTCGGTGGGTTTCCATGCTCTATATTGCTCAACTCTGCTCTGCTTGACTCTGGGGTGGCCAGTAATTGTGGCCCCGCCATGTTAGCTTAGGATAGGCTACGTTTGGTTAGGTTATGTTTTTTTGTGTTAGGTTTCGTAGCTTTGACTTTCGTGGTATACACTGCTATTTGGCGGAATTCTGCGCTCTATTTCGCTCTACCGCCGTCTGCTACGCCCTGGGTATTCCAGCGAAAGTAGTCGCGTCTCGTTATTATGAGTTATTCTCTGTTTGGTTAGGTTTCATTTGTTTGTGTTGGGTTTGGGTAGCTTTGGCGTCACACCTATACAGTGCGATTCAGTGGATTTCTGCGCTCTGCATTGCTCCACTATACTCTGCTCGACGCTGTGGTGCACAGCAGTTGTGGTGCCGCCGTGTTAGGTTTTGTTAGGCTACGTCAGCTTGTGTTACGTTTGATTAGGGAAGAGAAGACGGGCTTGACTTTCGAGCTACACAAGTCTGTTCGGTGAATTTCTGCCCTCTACTGTGCACAAGAATTCTCTGCCTGGATCTGGGGAGGACAGCAATTTTGTTCTCGACACGTTGGGTAGAGTCATGCTACGTCATATATGTTATATTTGTCCAGGTTTGGACAGGATTGCTTAGACTTTTCTGCTCTACACTGCAATTCTATGGATTTCTGCGCCCTACTCTCATCTAATATGCTATTTGGTGGGCAGTAGTACTGGTCGCGGCACGTTGGGTATACTTACATTACGTTTGATCTGGTTAGGCTAGTTTCGGTTAGGTCAGGATATCTCTGACTCTTGTGTTCACCACAGCTATCCCATGGTCATCTGTGCTCCACTGTGCTCTACGGTAGTCTACTCGACTCTGGGGTGGCCAGTAAAAGTGGTCTCGGCACGTTAGATTGGTGTACGGTACGTTCGGTTATGCTACGCTTGGTTAGGTTAGGAAAGGGTAAATTTGTCTTTTGTGCTATACACTGCTGTTCCGTTGAATTCGGCGCTCTACTGTCCTCTAATATGTTCTGCTTGGCTCTAGTGAGGCCAGAAAAAATGGTCTAGGCGCGTTAAAGTGGGTAATGTTTGGTTAGGTTACGTTACTTTGGGTAGTTTATGATAAGATAGCTTGGACTTTTGTGCTATACGCTGCCATTGTGTGGATTTCTACGTTCCACTGTTCCCTAATGTTTTCTGCTTGGCTCCGTGGAGGCCAGAAATAGTGGTCTCCACGCGTTAGGTAGAGGTACGTTACGTTTGGTTTGGTTACGTCAGGCTAATGTCTGTATGTACAACTTTGACTTTCGCGCTATACACAGATATTCTGTGGATTTCTGCGCCTTGCTGTGCCCTACTGCATACTGCTTGGCCCTGGAGAAGCCAGCCATTGTGTTCGCCGTACGCTATGTTGTGATTTGATACGTTTGGTTAGGGTATGTTTGTTTGGGTTATGTTTGGATAGCATTGACTATTCTGCTGCCTACTGCGATTTAATGTATTTCTGTGCGCTACACTCCTCCACTGCCTTCTACTGGACTCTGGGGCGGCCAGCAATGGTAGTCCAGCCACGTTGGGTCGAGCTATGATACGTTTAGTTACGTCGACCTTGGTTAGGTTAGGATAGGATAGCTTTGACCATCGTGCTGTGCATTCCCTCTCGGTGGATTTCTGCGCCCTACTATTCTCCTGTATATTCTCCTTGGCAATGGGCAGGCCTGCAGTAGCTCTCGCGGAACGACAGTTTGAGGTATGTTGCGTTTGGTCTTGTTACTATTGGTTAAGCTAGGATATGATTGGCTTGACATTTTTGCCACCCACTGCTATTCGGTGGGTTTCTGCGATCTGCTGTGCTCTACTGCATTCTGCTTGTCCTTGTGGAGACCAGCAATTATGGTCTCGGAACTTTGGGTTGAGCTAGGATACGTTCGGTTACGTTGGGTTTGGTCAGGTCGGGACACGATAGCTTTGACCTTTCTGCTTTATACTGCTATTCCGTGGATTTCTGCGCCCTGCTTGTCTCGAGTATCTTCTGCTTGGCTCTGGGGAGGCCAGGAGTAGCGGTCTCATCACGTTGTGTTTTATTATGTTTCGTTTGTTTATGTAACGTTTGGATATCTAAGGATAGGGTAGCTTCTGCTTTTGTGCCATACACTGCCATCCTGTGAACTTTTGCGCTGTACAGTGCTCTAATATTTTCTGCTTGGAACTGGGGAGGCCGGCAAACGTGGTATCGGCACGTTAGGCTTCGTTAGGCTACGTTTGGTTAGGTTAGGTTATGCTAGGTTCTGTTAGGACAGCTTTGACTTTCGTACTATACACTCCTTTCCGTTGCGCTCTACTTCACTTTGCTTGGGCGTGTAGAGACCAGCCATTGAGGTCGCCGCGTGTTACGTACAGTTATGATACCTTCGGTTAGGATACGATAGTTGGGGTTAGGTTTGGACGGCTTCGACTCTTCTGCTGTACACTGCGGTTCTATTGATTTCTGCGCGCAACTTTCCTCTGCTATGTTTCGCTCGGCTCTGCGAAGACCAGAAATAGTGGGCGTGACACGTTATGTTGAGTAAGGTTACGTACGGTTATGTCAAGATTTGTTAGGTTTGGAATGGGTGGCATCGACTTTTGGGCTGTACGCTGCTATGTGGCGGATTTTTGCCTTCTACTTTGCTGTAGTATGTTCTGCTTGGCTCTGGGGAAGCCAGCAATGGTGTCATCGTCGCGTTAGTTTGAGTTCGGTTACAATGTGTTTTGCTACGTTTGGCCATGTTCAGATAGTGTGACTTTGCCTTTTGCGATATACACTGCGATTCCATGGATTTTCGCGCTCTCCTCTCCTCTAATATATTCTGCCTGGCTTCGGGGAGAGCAGTAATAGAGGTCTTGTCGCGTTAGGTACAGTTATGTTATGTTTGCTTGCGTTAAGTTTGCTCAGGTTAGGATAGTGTAGATTCGCCTTTCGTGCAGAGCACTGCTATTCGGTGGATTTCACCTCTCTACCGGGTCCTAGTGTATTCTGCTTGGATATGGGGAGTCCAGAAATAGTAGTTTCGGCATGTTAGGTTGTGTTACATTGAGTGTGGTTAGGCCAAGTTACCTTTAGTTCCGAGAGGATAGCTTTGCCTTTCGTGCTATGCATTGTTATTCGGGTCATTCCTGCGCTCCACTGTGCTCTACCATATTCTGCTTGACGCTGGCGAGGCCCGCAATAGTGGTCGCGGTACGTTATGTTGCGCTATGGTACGTACGGATATGTTACCTTTAGCTAGCTTAGGGAAGAGTATCCTTGACTTTTGTGCTACGCACCGCGATCCTATGGGTTTCTGCGCTCAACTTTCCACTAAAATGTTCTGCTCGCATATTAGAAGGCAGCAATAGAGGTCTGGTCACGAATGGGTGAGTTATGTTACGTTTGGTTGGGTTAGGATTGGGTAGCTTTCACTTTTGTGCTGTACACTGATATTCGGTAGATTTCTACGACCTAGTGTGCTCCCGTATGTCCTGCTTGGCTTAGAGGAGGGCAGCAATGGCGGTTTCGGCCCGTTTGTTTAAGTTAGGCAACGTTTGGTAATGATCTGTATGTTGGGGTTATGCATAGGGAGCTTCGACTTTTCTGATATACACTGCTTTTCTATGAATTTCCACGTTCTACTCTCTACTAGTGCGTTCTGCTTGGCACTCTGGAGGCCAGCAATAGATGTGGTGGCGTGTTAGGTGGAGTTAGGTAACGTTTCGTTGTGTTTCGATTGGTTACGTTAGGAGAGGATAGCCTTGACTCTAGTGCTATAGTATGCTATTAGGTGGATCCCTGCGCCCTACAGTGCTCTAATACTTTCAGCTTGGCCCTGGGATGGACAGCCATAGTGGTCTAAGCACGATACGTTGAGTCGTGTTGCAACCGGCTAGGTTGGGATAGGCAAAGTTTTGTTAGGATGGCCTTAACTTTTGTGCAGCAATAGTGGTCGCGTTAAGTTAGTGTGAGTTTGGCTATGTTTGATTATGTTCTGTCGGTTTGGGTTCGGTTTGGGTAGCTTTGTCTTTTCTGGTATATGCTGCGATTCAATCGATTTCGGCGTTCTACTCTCGATCAACGTGTTCTGCTTGGCTCTGGGGAGGCGAGCAGTAGTGGTCGCGGGAGGTTAGGTTTAGTTAGGTTACCTTCGATTATGTTACGTTTGGTTTGGTTAGGAGAGGATAGCTTTGACTTTAGTGGTCTTGTCTGCTACTAGGTGGATTTCTGCGTCCAACAGTGCCCTTATATTTTCAGGTTGGCTCTGGGAGGGACATCAATAGTCGTCTCGGCACGTTATGTTGAGTCATGTTACGTTCGGTTATGTTCGGTTTGGCTACGTTCGGTCAGGGTAGCTTTAACGTTTGTGCTGTACGCTTCGGTGGGTCTCTTCTCCCCACTGTGCTGCAATATCTTCTGCTTGTCCCTGGGAAGCCAGCAATAGCAGTCTCGGCACGATAGGTGGAGGTATGTTACGCTTGCTTAGGTCATGTTAGGTTAAGTTCGACTAGGGTGGCTTCGACTTCCATGCTATACTCTGTTACACGGTGGATCTCTGCGATCGACCCAGCTATAATAAATTCTGCTTGGCTCGGGGGTGACCATCATGAGCGATCACGGCACGTTAGATAGCGGCATGCTACTTTTGGTTATGCTTCGTCTGGCTTGATTAGGATTGGCTGGTTTAGGCTCTTGTTACATACACTGCTATTCGGTCGTATTATGTGCTCGCCTGTGCACTAATATACTCTGCTCTGCTCTGGGGAGGCGAGTAATAGTGGTCTCGGCACGTTAGATTGCGTTATGTAATGAATGGCTCTGCTACGTTTGGATAGTTTATTGCAAGGTAGCGTTGACTATTCCGCTATACACAGGAATTCGGTGGATTCCTGCCATCTACTCTCCTCTAATATGTTCCGCTTGGACCTGGGAAGGCCAGAAATAGTAGTTGCGGCAAGTTAGGTTGAGATAGGCTACGTTCGGTTATGTTACGTTTGGCCTGGATAGGACACTGTAGCTTTAACTATTGTGCTATACACTGCTATTCGGTGGAATACTGCGATCTACAATCTGCTCGAATCCTGGGATGCCAGAAATAATGGTCTCGGCATATTGTGTTGGGTAACGTTACGTTTGGTTATGTTACGCTTGACTAGGTTAGGTTAGGATAGCTTTGACTTTTTGTGTTGTACATTGCCATTCGGTGGATTTCTGCGCTCTACCGTGCAGCAATATAACCTGTTTGGCTCTGTGGATGCCAGCAATACTTGTCTCGACTCTTTATGCTGAGTTACGCTACGTTTGGTTGGTCTAAGTTAGGTCAGGTTAGTGTTAGGATACCTCCCACTTTTGCGCTATGCACTGCAATGTGGTGGACTTCTGCGCTCTACTGTGATCTAATATATTCTGCCTGGCGCTTGGGATGGCAGCAACAGCAGTCTCGGCACATTAGGTTAAGATGGGCTACGTTTGGCTATGGCCTGCTCGTTTGGGTTAGGTTTGGTTCCTTTTGAATTTTCTGATGAACACTGCGATTCTATAGTTTTCTGCGTTCCACTCTCCACTAACGTATTCTGCACGCTTCTGGTGAGGCCAGCCATAGTAGTCGCTGCACGTTAGGCCGAGTTGGGTTACGTTTGTATGTGTTCAGGTTGGTTAGGTTAATAGTGGTATCTTTGACCTGAATACTATGTTCTGCTATTAGGTGCATTTCTGCGCCCCACAGTGCTCTAATGCCTTCAGCTTGGCTCTGGGAAGGCCAGCAATGGTGGCCTTGGCAAGCTATGTTGAGACAGGTTACTTTCCGTTAGGTTGGGTTAGGCTAAGTTTGGTCAGTATAGCTTTAACTTTTGTTCTCTACACTGCTATATGGTGGATTTCTGCGCTCTACTGTGCTCTAGTTTGTCCTGCTTGGCTCTGGGACGGGCAGCAATAGCGGTCTCGTCATGTTAGGTTGAGTTAGGTTACATTTGGCTACGTCACGATGGGTTAGATTAGGAGGGGCTAGCTTTGACCTTTGCGCTATGCACTGCATTTCGGCGGATTTCTGCACTCTACTGTGCCCTAATGCGTTTTGCTTGTAACCGAGGATTCCAAAAATGGTGGTCTCGGCACGGCAAGTTTTGCTAGTCTACATTTGGTTAGGTTAGGCTATAACGCGTTAGGTTGTGATATGTTTGACATTTGTGCTGTGAGCAGCTATATGGTCGCTCTCTGCTTTCTACTCTGCCCAAGTGTATTCTACTTGCCTCAGGGGTTTCCAGCAATAGTGGTCCCGGCAGGTATGTTTCATTATGCTACGTTTGGTTTGGTTATGTTAGTTTGGGTTAGGTTTGCATAGCTTTGATTATCGCGGTATACACTGATGCTCGTTGGATTCCTGCCATTTACTGTGCTCCGGTATGTTCCGCTTGGAACTGGGGAGGCCAGCAACAGTGGTCTAGGCACGTTCGGTTGGATTATGTTGCGCTTGGTTATGTTACGTTTGGATATGTTAGGATAGGATATCTCTGACTTTCGCGCTATACACCGGTATTCGGTGGATTCCTGCGATCTACATTGCTCTACTACTCTGCTCGACCCTGGGGTCGCCAGCAATTGTAGTCGTGACACTATAGGTACAGTTATGTTACGTTCAGTTAGGCTAGGTTGGATTAGGTGTGGTTATGACGGCTTTGCCTTTTGTGATATACACCGCTATTGGGTGGACCTCTGCGCACCAGTGTGACCTAATATGCTCAGCTTGGCGCTGGAAAGGGCAGCAATAGTGGTCTCAGCACCTTATGCTGAGTTACGCTACTCTTGGATGGTTTAGGTTAGGTCATGTAAGGCTTGGTTATCAATGTTTTCGTGCTTAACACTGCAACGCCGCGGATTTCTGTGATCTACTGTGCTCTAGTTCACTCTGCTTGGCTCTGTGGATGTCAGCAATAGCGGTTTATGGCGGTTAGGTGGAGTTAGGTTACGTTTGGTTTTGATATTTTCGGTTAGGGTAGGATAGGGCAGCGTCGACTTTTGTGCTTTTCACTGCTATTCGGTAGAGTGCTACGCACAACTGTGATTAAGCATGCTCTGCTTTGCTCTGGGCAGCCCAAAAATGGTGGCCGCGGCGCGTTAGGTTGAGTTACGTTACGTCTGGCTTGGTTAGGTTTGTCTGGGTTAGGTCATGATATCTACGACTTCGGCTCTGGACACTGCAATGCGGTGGATTTCTGCGCTGTACTCTGCTATAGTATGTTCAGCTTGGCTCTTGGGAGGCCAGCAAAATTGATCTCGATGCGATAGGTAACGTCAGGTTACTTTCGGCTATGCTAGGTTTGGCTGATTAGCATAGGACAGCTTAGAGATTTGTTCCATACGTTGTTATACGGTGGATCTCTGCGCTCTCCTGTGTTCTAATACATTCTGCTTCGCTCTGGGGAGGCCAGGAGTGGTGGCCTCGGCAGGTTGGTTTGCGTTGCGTTTGGTATTGTTGTGCTAGGTTTGGTGAGGTTACGATACGGAAGCGTTGACTCTTGTGCTGCACACAGGTCTTCGATGGACTCATGCTACCTACTGTGCTCTAATAAGTTCTCCTCGCCCTGGGGGAGGGGGGTAGCTGAAATGGTGTTCTCGGCCCGTTAGATTGAGCTATGTTACGTTTGGTTATGTTACGTTTGGCTACGTCACGATAGGTTACCTTCTACTTCTTTATTACACGCTGCTATCCGTCGGATGTGTGCGCTCTACTGTGCTCTAAGATGTTCTGCTTGTCTGTGCGAAGGCCAGTAATAATGGTCACGGCATGTTACGGTGCGTTAGGCTACGCTTGGTTTGGCTACGATAGGTAGGCTTGGTTAGAATTTCATTCACTTTTGTGCCATGAAATGCTGTTCGGCCGATTTCTGCCATCTACATTGCTCTACTATAATCTGCTCGGCTCTGGGGAGGACAGCAATAGTTGTCGTGGCCCTTTATCTTGAGTTGTGTAACGTTTGGTTAGGTAGGGATTGTTAAGTTTGGTTTGGATAGCTTAGGCATCGTGCTGTACAGCGTTATTCTGTGGATTTCTGTGATCTACAGCGCTCTAATATTTACCGCCGTGCTCTGGGGAGGCCTACAATCGTGGTTTCGGCACGTTGGATAGAGTTATGTTACGTTTGGATGGGGTATCTACAGCGCTCTAAAATTTACCGCCGTGCTCTGGGGAGGCGTACAATCGTGGTTTCGGCACGTTGGACAGAGTTATGTTACGTTTCGATGGGGTTGGCTGGGCTTGGTTCGGAAGGCTATGTTAGAATTCCTTTGACATTTGTGCTGCACATTGCAGTTCGGTAGATTCCTGCGCTATGCATTTCTCTACTGTAATCAGCTCGACTCTGGGTAGGCGAGCAGTGGTAGTCGTGGCATGTTAGGTTGTGTCATGTTACGTTCGGTTAGGTTAGGTTGGTTGTGATTGGTCAGGATGTCTATGTCTCTCGCAATGTACAGCGCTATTCTGTGGATTTCTGTGGTCCACTGCGATGCACAGTATCCTGCATGGCACTGGGGTGCCAGCAGCTGTTGCCGCTGCGTTATGTTGAGCTAGGCAACGCACGGTTGGGTTAGGTTTGATTAGGTAATGTTAGGATAACCGCGACTTTTGTGCTGTACACGGCCATTCGGCGGATTTCTACGCTCTACTGTGCACTACTGTACTCTGCGAGACTCTGTGGGGGCCAGTCATAGTTTTCTCGGCGAGCTAGGTTGCGATACGTTACGCACGGTCATGCTACGCTTTCTTAGGCTATGATGGTGCGGCATTGACCTTTGTGCTATAAAAGGCAGTTCCCTGGATTTCTGCTACCTAGTCTCCTCTAATATGTTCTCCTTGGCTTTGCGGAAAGCTGCAACAGTGGTGCCGGCTCGTTAGGTTGTGTTATGTTACGCTTGGTTACGTTACGTTTGGTTAGGAGGAGTGGTTAACTGACTTTTGTGGTGTACACTGCTATTCGGCGGATTTCTGCGCCCTACACTACTCTGCTATACGCTCCCCGAATCTGGGGATGCCAGAAATACTGGTCTCGACATGTAAGGTATAGTCATTTTACGTTTGCTTGTGTTACGCTTGGCTAGGTCATGATAGGTTACATTCGTCGTTTGTGTTTTACAAAGCTATTCGGTGGATTCCTGCGCTCCGCCGTGCTCTAACATGCTCTATTCGGCTCTGTGGACCAGACAATGGTGGACTTGGTACGATATATTGTGTTAGACTACGTTTGGTTAGCATAGGTTAGGTAACTTTGGGTTAGAATATCTTTAACTCATGTGCTATCCACTACTATTCGACAGGCTTCTGCGTTCTGTTGTCCTGTATTATTTTCTGTTTGTCTCTGGGGAGGACAGCAATATTGGCCTCGGCACGTCATGTTGTGTTAGACAACGTTTGGTTAGGTTAGGTGTGGTCATGTTAGGTTTGGATACCTTTAACCCTTGCGCTATACACTGTAATGCGGTGGATTTCTGCGCTCTACTGTGATCTAGTACATTCTGCTTGGCTCTGCAGAGGAGAGTAACAGAGGTCTCCGCACGTTAGGTTGAGTTAAGCTGCGTCTGGCTATGCTACGTTAATTGCGATCTGTTGTCCTGTAATATCTTCTGTTTGTCTCTGGGGAGGACAGCAATATTGGCCTCGGCACGTTATGTTGTGTTAGACAACGTTTGGTTAGGTTAGGTGTGGTCATGTTAGGTTTGGATACCTTTAACCCTTGCGCTATACACTGTAATGCGGTGGATTTCTGCGCTCTACTGTGATCTAGTACATTCTGCTTGGCTCTGCAGAGGAGAGTAACAGAGGTCTCCGCACGTTAGGTTGAGTTAAGCTGCGTCTGGCTATGCTACGTTAGGTTACGTTAGGATAATATAGCTTAGACTTTTGTTCTCAACACTGCTATGCGGTGGATTTCTGGGCTCTGCTGATATCTAGTATATTCTGCAAGGCTCTGGGGATGCCAGCGATAGTGTCCTCGGCACTCTGGGTTCAGTTAGTTTACGTTTGGTTAGTATATGTTTGGCCGGTTTTGCTAGGGTTTCTTTGAAATTTGCGCTACACATTGCTATTCGGTCGTTTTCTGTGCTCAGCATAGCCCTACTATACTCTGCTCTGCTCTGGTGAACCTAGCAGTAGTGGTCGTGGAACGTTAGCTTGAGTTAGGTTCCGTTTAGTTAGGTCAGGTTAGGTTAAGTTTGGACAGTGTAGCATAGACTGTCGTGCTATACACCGTTATTCTGTGTACTTCTGTGGTCTACTGTGCTCTACTACCTTCTGCATCGCCCTGGGGGGGCCAGCAGCTGTGGCCGCGGCACGTTATGTTGAGTTAGGCTACGCTCAGTTAGGTCAGGCACGGTTACGATATCTTCGACTCTTGGGCTTTGCACTGCTGCTCGGTGTATTTCTGCGCTCCACACTGCTCTGCTATACCCTTCTCGACACTGGGGACGCCAGAAAAAGTGGTATCGGCACGTTAAGTATTGTTAGCTTACGTTTTGCTATGCTACGCATGACTAGGTTAGGATAGTTTAGCTTTGCCTTTTGCGCTATACACAGCTAATCGGTGGTTTCGTGCGTTCTACCGTGCTCTTATGTGCTATATTCGGCTCTGGCGATGCCAGCCATTGAAGACACGGCACGTTACGTTCTGTTATACTGCGTTCGGTTAGGAAAGGTTGTGCCATGTTAGGTTAGGGAATCTTTGACCCTTGTGCTATACACTGCGATTTGGTTGGCTTCTGCTCTCTATTGCTCCATAATATGCTCTGCTATGCTCTGGCGTGGCCAGCAACTGTGGTCTCGGCAAGAGAGTTTCTATTAGGTTGCGTATGGTTATGACACGTTTGGTTATGTAAGGAAAAGGTAGCTTAGGCTTTTTTTCGATGCACTGCGATTCGGTGGATTTCTGCGTTCTACTGTGATCTAATATATTCTGCTCGACTCTCGGGAGGCCAGCAGTAGTCACCGTGGCTCGTTAGGTTGCGCCAGGTTACGTTCAGTTAGGTTAGGTTAGGCCAAGATTGGTTAGGATGACCATTTCATTCGTGCCATACACTGTTATTCGTTTGATATCTGCCATCGACTGTGCTCCACTACATTTTGATTGGCTCTGAACAGGCCGGCAATTGTGGTCTCGGCACGTTAAGTAAAGTTAGGTTACGTTTCGCTAGGTTACGTTGGTACTGGTTAGGACTGAATGGCTTTGACTTCTCTGGTAT
>NW_016911010.1:0-230 GCF_001483705.2 Eufriesea mexicana
CCTGCATAAATAAGGAGGAAAGATTCTACTGGCGAGCTATAGCCATTGCAATGCTTCAAAATCTCGCTGGAAAATGTAATTTTATTGAAATTTTCGACTAATATCGTCGTGAGCTGCCGTCCGTGCATAAATAAGGAGGAAAGATACTATTGGCCAGCTATAGCCATTGCAATTCTATAGTATCTGGATGGAAATTTCAATTTTATTAACATTTTCGACTAATATCGTGG
>NW_016911011.1:0-1340 GCF_001483705.2 Eufriesea mexicana
AATAAATGAGCACAATTATTTTAGTACTATCACGGATATAACGATCATGCAGACCCCAGTATTTTTTATTTTAAGGCGAAACGTTGACATTTATGAACATTGATTTGCCTTTAGATTAGACATATATTATTAATTCGTGCTAGAATGATTTTTTAAATTATTATTACACTATTACACTATTGTGTATCGTTAAAAAATCAACCTCAGATTAAATATATTCAAGCCAACACGTCATAGCTACATAAATAATAAATACTGGAATAAAGTCCAATAATAACATGAAATAAGCAGACAACATATAGAACAATTTGATAGGATACCAATATAAGCTGACGCCAATTAAAACACAAATGAAAGGTTGCCAGATTTCTAGCTTCCTGTCTTTTCGAGCTCAACACTGGTACCAGCCACTCTAGCCAGTTCTTGCTATGACCATGTGCATGTGCTAGATTCGACTTGGCGAATTCGTAGGGGTTATGCGAGGTGACGAATGGTTCAACTAGATCCAAGGTACCAGATTTCAATACCGCAGCTTCTATTTCCTTATTGGCTACTAAATACAGCAATTGCTAAGTAGGCATAGTATTTAATGTTGTCGTCATTATGGGAAGCTAGGGGGAACAGCCACATGGGTACCTTCCTTTTGATCATAGCTTCTTGATTCTCTGCACCACCATATAGTGATAGATTGGCTAGGGCACCGGCACAGTGCCTTAACATTTCAACGTCGTTCTTCCAACATTCGAATAGGACGGCATCTAGACCACCCAGCCTGATCACATCGCTACAGGTTCCTTCGCTGTGTTTGAACAGATGTTCCAAGATTCCAGTACCTACTCTAAGAGTGGTCTACCGAGTTCGCATTCTTCGTGCACACACAGGCAACGTTCACCACCTTTTCTAGACCATGTTCCACTACGTGTGCCCTGTTTTCTGTAGTCAGACATTGTTCTAACAACCTGGCTGAGGAGAACTGTAGCTCGTGGTCGCTGGCTATACAGTTGGACAGTAGTAGGTCAAGACCACCCCTCGGTCTGAGGGTGTTGCAGAGGGTATAGCCCAGTTCGTGACCATGAGTGGGGACTGCCCATGCTTTCCTAATTATTTCGTTCACTCTGTTCAACAACAAAGGTGCTTTGCCATTTTTGCAATCGTTAGCCTTTAGACGTTCTACAAAACTGTCCGAAAAACTGGAGTATTTGGCGATGGCTCGATCGACGTCCTGAGGATTTGATTTTGAACATAGAAGATCCAGATCGTCCAGGGGTAAGGAAAGGAGTTCGTCTTCGGCTGGCCTCATGCCGTTCATCAGCTGATTCACTGCATTCGCTGCGCTGATC
>NW_016911011.1:1786-9753 GCF_001483705.2 Eufriesea mexicana
AAAAAATAGGATAATCTCTATACGTCACTAATTAAATGCTTTGCAACTCTTTTAATCTCTTTTGATCCATATATAGTCAACATGGCGCCACATGTGCCTTGACACTGTCTACCCAACAGACCTCGTTAAGAAACCCGTATGAGAACTCGAGGAGATCAACGAGATAACGACGTCGAGAAACGAAGCACGCGATTTCGCCACGGTTTTCCAACTGAAGTTCCTTCAAAACACTCCTTCTCGATAAACGTATTGCGAATGATGGGAAATCAGCGAGGCGAGAGGAAAAATTCAACGAGATGACGGGTACGACTAGAAACAATGGCTACCATTCTAGAGTCGAGGCTGCACTTCCGCAACATGGTGGTTCCCGCGGTCTTCCGGGGCGCAGTGGCGGGCTACCGGCCGGGAAATCGAGGAAGACTGACCGTCGTCTGCGAGCTGATCACCGTTTAAATCCGTGGTTCCCACTTTTCACGGCGATCATGTTATATCGTGTATAAATTCTGCGAGGTGCGTCAGGTCGCGACCGTGGCCTACACGCGTGCCAAATAGGCGATCAAATATATGGCTGTCAAACAGCACGGGACTCGTGTGCTTTTCGAATCCGTGCTTGGTGGCCGGCCAAATGCGAGGGATTTCAACCCGATGGTGGCCATCGAAAATTCCATCGTACCATTATATCTCCATCCACTCGAGATATCTCGCCTGTGTTTTCAGGTATCGCTGATCTTCCAGGAAAGTGGGATATTTGTTTCGCGCGATTTCTTTTTAGCGTACAGCTTTGAACACTGAGCTCTCCTCGGAGGAGTGGAATTTTTGCGAATAATATCAAGCTTCGCTTTTTCTCCGTCTTTTATTTATTCTCGAACTCGCTAAGAATTAATATGGCTGGCTAACTTTGTGAAGTACTTTGATATTTTGTGAACGAGTAAATGGTTTTTAATTCTCCTTTCGATGGGCACGCGAGAATTTTGTCTTTGTTCTATTTAATTGTTGAGTTTCGAAATTTTTATGAACGAGTTTTATCCTTTTTTCCTTTTTTGCGGATTTTTCCTACCTTTTCCGAACTGAAGAAATCGCTTTGGAGCTTCATCGTAGAGGCAGCCATGTTATTGCTCTCCTGATGTGTCAGGTCGCCAGCTTTTAGGCTTCTCTGTTCCAGTAACAGACAGGAGAACAAGGTTTATTAATATTTTTACGAGTGCTAGACTCCTGGGTCGTATAACATTGTCTTTACGTATCTTTCAACGAGCTGTATAAAGATAACATTCTAAAAGTCTTTCAACAACGAAAAGAGCATTTAAAAATATATCCAAGATTTCCTATTATATTGCAAAAATGTCTCAAGGAGAAAAAGCGGAGTAGAAACAAACATTTCAAGAACAAGCAATTTCGAAATATTTTCTTGCTACGTGACGATACAAAAATAAGCAGAAAATAACGTCGAGGTTCATGGTTCAACTGAAATGGTCGATTTACATCGATAATTTGCATTAATAATAAAGACAAAGTTAAATTACATAAATTAATGAGGAAGTTAATGCTGACTGCAAATATAAATTATTTGTATTGAAACTTCGTGCTAGAGAAATGTTACATAAAAATGGAATAAACGACTGGTAAATATATTTTCGATTTTGCATGTCATTGCTTGAATTAAGTACGAATTAAACGATTCAAAATGGTAGTGCAGAAATTTGCAAGAGATCTATGCCTAAATATATTTCCAGGAAATTTAAAATAAAGTTTCGATAGGTTGAGTTATGATGGCAAATGTTTGACGTGAAACGCCATTTTGATAGTGGGAATACGATGTTGAAATAATTTAACAAAATTTCTCCAAACACCATTTCAACAATCTCCCAGCTATTCCGAAAAATCAAAACATCGATCGATCAAGCAGAGAGGAGGCAGAAGGGAAAAATTTTCTGAAGTTTGCAAAATTTTGATAGAAAAGTTACGATACGGAAATAACGTTCCAAGAACCTCTCAAGAATATTCCAAAAATATTCCAAAAATATTCCAAAAATATTCCACGAAAATTGGATCTTTGTAAATTTATTACTCAACTATATTAATAATAAAGAATCCTGTGATGTCTGCGTTAGGTCGAAACAAACCAAAGGCAAAAAGACCACACGAAATTATACATTCCGATGTTTGTGGTCCTGTTGAAGCAGATACATGAGATGGAATGGAATATTTTGTGACATTTCTGGATGATAAAATACACTTCGTCGCAGTCTGTCTAATCAAAGGTAAATATGAAATATATAAAACAGTAGAAATCTATATACAGAAATGCGATATCAAAATCAAGATGCGATAACGAACGAGAATACTATCTACTCAGGAAACTGGAAATCAAATCGGACCACACTAATCCCGAAACCGGGCAAAGACGTTAAAGACGTCAGAAACTGGAGACTCATCACCATCGGGTCACTCCTGGGTAGAATGTTCTTTGCGATGCTCGACAGCAGGATACGGAATAGGATAACACAGAATATTTGGCAGAAGTGCTCCACCAGTGAAGACGGATGTAAGCAAAATATAACTATTCTAAGTGCCGCTATAGCCGAAATGAAACGACGAGGATGTGGAATAGTTACGGTCATCGACATCTCGAAAGCTTTCGACACAGTACTCCCCACTACACCATCCAAGACTGCCTCACCAATAAAAGAATACTGGTAACCGCAGCCAATTATATTAGAAAAACGTACGACGGCTGTCATACCAAGATCAGAACAGATAAAGAGAGTGCAGTCCGCATAAGAGTAAAAAGGGACATCAAACAGGGGGACCCGCTGTCCCCTCGTCTATTTAATCTAGTCATCGATCCATTAATCGACCAAATTGCCGAGACGACGGGGGGCATTAAATTAGATGGAATTAATGTCTCCATCCTTGCCTATCCGAACAATTTGGTATTACTGGCGCAAAATTATCTAAAAGCTTATCTAAAAATTATTTGGTTTACTTATCAATACTCGCGCTGCATTGACTATTAATGTCACTTTATTTTAAAAAATAAATAAAGCTGTTTTTACTTTTATTTGGTCATTCAGATATGGCGAAGTAGAAATAGGTATATAAATAGATTAACACTTTGACTGCCACGTTGGTCATACATGACCGGCCAAGGTTTTCTCCTCTCACGGTCTTCATTGGTGGCCAGAGCGCTTAACTACTTGTGAAACTACAGTTGTAAAAATTGAATGAAAATTGATAGTTGGTGCATTTTGAATATAACCACTAATCAGAAGATATTTTGAAATAAAAGGTCCCCCCCCCCCTTCCGTTGAACAAATGAAAATTTTTATTAAAACATCGATTAAGAAAATATTAGAACAAATCTTGGCATAACCATAGTAGGAATCACAGGCTTCACGCGTCAGTACCATCAATATCAATCACACAGGCAATACCATAATAGGAAGCGGAGACTTCTTCAATACAAAAATTGGAAACCTCAACCAGATAGACGAGCAACGGTTACTTAACACAAAACTAGAAAATAAATGACATGCATCGGATCCAACCATCACCAAGAGGAGTAGTAGACCAATATGTGAGAGCAGATGGAGGAAATTGGCACGGTAGTACTAAATGGGAGAAGTAAGTCAGACAGCGAAGGTATCAATACTAATATAAGAAAAAACAAATGCAGTAGTTTAAATCTGGCATGGATTGAGGTAACGCTACTAGAAAGGATAATCGACTTTGAGATCAAGGAGATTGGAACATCTGACCATCTCTCAAATGGAAATCAAAACATCTGATCATCTCTCAAAAACTGAAATGGAACCAAGAAAACGCAAAAGCTTATCAACAATGGTTAGAAAATTACCCTTATGCGAAAGTGACTTAAATGCAGATAATAAAAATTTGCACGAAATTCACGAAATACGCATTGAAGGAATAAGAAAAGTTACGAAAGGCAAAGATATGAAACAAACATTAAATATTATTAGAGGAGTAGATAGAATAAATAATGAATGGTTGAACAAAGATTGTAGGAAAAGCAGGAAAGAATTCAAAATGCAAAACCGAATATACAGAAAGAAGCAGGACGAAAGATCAAAGACAAAATATATTGAACAGAAAATATATAGAACAGAAATAGATACAAGAATATAATAAAAAGCAAGAAAAAGGAAAACATAGAGAAACTGCAGAAAGCTATAGAAGAAATAAGGGAAGCAAGGAACTTTTGGAAAACAGTAAAAGAATCTTTGAAACAAACCATGAACTGAATGGGAGGTGAAGTCCAAGGAGTGGGAACGCTACCTCAAAGAAATACATATGAAACTACGAAACCTTCAAAAGCAATTCATAAAGACGCAAGACCCATTTCTTGACAAACCAATTGAAATTACCGAGTTGTAGAAAGCATTAAAAAGACTAAAAACAAGCAAGTCGCAAGGATCAGAGGGAATACCGAAACAATTCTACACCTCCCTCAAAACGCAAAATTCATGCTTCTCGGAATAATGAACGATGTGATAGAGAAAAAGACGATTCCAGGAAGGTGGAGTAATACTCCAGATTTCAATGCTATATAAAAAAAGGAGATTCAAAAGATGCAAATAATTATAGAGGCATAACTCTGGCAAATGCAGTTCTGAAAATTTTTACCTCAATTTTGTTTAACAGACTGAATTTTACTTTATTGGCTCTTTTTTCCTACAAGTTAACTCTATTTCTTAACACACTGACCTGACGACTAACTCAGGCCAACCACTCGATGACCAACTTAGTAACTGCTCTGTAACTGCCTGTCTTCCAGAACAGGCCGTTTTAAAGCCCGTCCAAAAGACAAGCGCCTTCCCAAAGGAGGAGAAAAGCTCCCTCTACCACAAAGTCAAAGGTGGAGGAAACTCCTTCCTCCAAATTAGCCCCTCCGAAGGTTTTACATTATTCTACATGAATACAAGATACAAAAGCAGCGACATCCTTCCGGAAGGACAATCAGGTTTCAGGGTTGGAAGAGGATGCGAGGACAACATCTTTACGCTACGATGCAAAATAGCAGAAACCCTCCAAACACCTAAAACGAAACTGTACATCTTGTTCGTTAATTTCAGAAAGGCCTTCGACTCGATCCAACACACCCCCTATGCCACAAGATGTACAGTGCGAGTGTCAGTTCCAAAATGGTAAACACGATCAAAAGTATCCTCGGGAATTCCTTAGGGATCCCACTTGGGACCTTTGCTATTTAAACTATACGTTAATGATCTTCCCAGGGTGTTTCGATATTGTACTTCCTTGCTCTTTACCGACGACTTTAACTTGTTTAAAACTATTCATTCTTCTCGTGATTGTTTTGAAATGCAGCTGGATCTTTGGAGTCTGGAGCGTTGGTGTCGCATAAATGGAATGTCTCTTAATTATAATAAATGTCGCGTTATGCGTTCATGCAGGAGAGCATTCCCTATCGAATTTGATTACAAGGCCAGTGGCGTTTCCTTACATCCTGTATTACACCGTTTTATATCTGCGGGTCCTCCCCGCATTATCAGACAGTGATCACGGATGCAAATAGAACCCTTGGATTTGAAAAACGCTATGCTACAGACTTCAATATTCAGAATCCAATGCATCAAACTACTCGATTGCTCTCTCGTGAAATCACGTCTTGAATATGCCTCCACAATAAGGTGGTCTCCTAATCTTATTAAATATAAAATTAGCATAGAAGGAATTCAACAGAAATTTCTGAGGTTTGCATAGCTTATAAAATCTGGCCACAGAATCGACCTTACACGACCACGGTTATGAACCAATCTTAAAAAGACTAAACCTGAAATCTCTCGAAGCTCGTAGGACGATTTTCGGTCTACTATTCTTATTTAAATTAGTTAATGGCGTCATTAACTGTTCCGCACTAATTGCCTCTATCAACTTTCATTCGCCTGCTAGATCGCTGAGGTCATTGCGATCATTCCTGCCTTGCAAATATACTTCCAGATCCGCCAATACTGTCCCTGTAAACCGAATTTGCGAACTTGCAGAAAGGACCAGATTCGAGCTAGATTGCTTCACTGGATCGGTCAATTCCTTTCGTAAACTATTATCTAAATATGTCTAATTTACACTGTTGGAACCCGGATTTCATTATACAATACGGGTTCTAGGGACAAGGCTACGTCGGAAAAATACAAGTCGACGGAAAGGAAAGCACTGGCATTTCGCAAATTTTGTAGAGGCTTATACAATGTTAGTCTTTGGTGGGGTGAAGATGACCATTGACCCTTAGTGAAAGTACGTCCCAAGAATCCTGATATCAAACCTAACCTTCCCTATCCGAAAATCATCAACATCCTGCCCAGTTCTCATGCTGTAGCCAAAAACCAGACGTATTATCCTAAATAACTAACTTTTCCTTCATAAACATCTAACCCCAATCCTCTTGCGCCATACCCAAAACCAGATACCAGATGTATTATTCTAAAACTAACCCTTTCTTTATAAACACCCCACTTCGATTTCCCATGCTACACTCAAACTTAAATGTATTACTTTAACATCAGGAATTAACTTTTCTCCGACATTATGAATATCCTTCCCCACTCTCTGGAATCACACTCCAAAATCGTATATATAAAAGACAAATGAACTACACAATAAAACAGTATTAACCTTTTGCACACGAGAGACACCACTTAGTTGCCATTTAATCAGATTTTAACGATGGATATTAATTATTATATCAGATTTATAATTACCCAACGATGCGTGGAATATCGAGGTAAAATAATTCTATGTCTTCATTTCTATACGATTTCTTATTTACCGTTTTAAAATTATCGTCGACTTTATAACAGGAAGTCTTCGAATTACTTTTTTCCTGTAACGAAAAAGTCGTCGAGTGAGAAGGGTTAATAATAATATGCCTGATAAAAAGGAATATTTTGATCAAATATTTATGTAATTTATAATTACTATTATTGTATATACACACATATATTTAATTCATAAAAATTTTAATTTTTAATGTTATAAATTAAAAAATTTGTTAATGTTAATAAATATAAATAGTAATTAAAAAAATTAATAGTTTTTGTTTAATACATTTATCAATTTTATATTTTTATATAATTTTGATTAATAGTATAATTATGAAATGATTTGTATTTGAACTTATAGTAATTATTATTATTGTTTTAGTTAACATTAATTCTAATAATAAAATTTCAAGTTCAATATTATATTATATATTTATTATTCCGGGTTTATTTTTTATACTATTTGTAATAAATTATTTTAATTTAATAAGTAAACCAATATTTAAAAATCGATTTAAATTTTACATTTATATTTCTTTATTATTAAAAATAGGATTTTATCCTTTTCATTATTTAATAATTAAAAGTTATGAAAATATATCTTGAGGAAGAATTTTTCTTATACCAGCTTATATAAACTTTGTACCTATTACTTATTATTGCTTATTTTTAGAATTTAATTATTATATATTAAATTCTATATTATTTGCTTTATTAATTATAGAATTTTATATACATAAAATACTAAATTTAAAAAAATAATTGCATCTTCATCTTTGTTATTTAGTTTTATAATAATTATTATACATTGTTTAAATACATTAACATTTTATTATATAATTTTATTTTATTCAATTATTTTATTTATATCAATTTATATAATTATTAAATTTCAATTATGTTCATTTAATTTTAATAATATTATATTAATAATTTTATATTATTCAGAATATATGAAAAATTTAATATGTAATTTCCCATTTCATTTAGTAACTTTATGACCTTAACCTTTATTAACTTCTTTAAGATTAATAAATTTTATTTTAGTATATTTTATATATACTTACAATATTTATAAGTTAATTATTAGATTATTGAATATAATTATATTCATAATATTATGAATAGGAGATATTATTCGTGAAAGAGTTTATCAAGGTATATATACTAATT
>NW_016911011.1:13536-15246 GCF_001483705.2 Eufriesea mexicana
TGTTATAAATTTTTTAAATTTAGAATAATTTTATTTATTTTATCAGAATGACTTTTATTTATTTCATTTTCTTGATCATATTTTCATATATATAGAGCTATCATTTCTACTTATAATTCCCATTTGAGGAATTGATTGTAAAACTCGTGAAGTCAATAAAAAAAAAAAAAAATTCGTATATATAGTTTACCTTCCATTGAAATTGGAATTAATTGACCTCCAATAGGAATTTATATATTTAGTTCAATTCAAACTACATTATTTAATAAAATTTTATTTTTTTCACGATTCACAGTATCTATAAGATATAATTTTATATTAAATAATAAAAAAATTGAATCAGTTATTTATTTAATTTTCACTGTGATATTAGGAATTATATTTGTAATGATTCAATTATTTGAATATTAATATTCTTATTTTACTATAAATGATGGAATTTTTAGATCATTATATTTTTTATTAACAGGATTTCATGGATTTCACGTTTTAATTGGATTAATAATATTAATTTATTCATTAATACGATTAATATTAAGTCAATTTTCTAAATCTCATTTAATATTTGAATTTTCAATTTGATATTGACATTCTGTAAATTTAGTTTGATCATTTTTATACATTGATTTATATTGACTAATTTATTTATAAAATATGTTTTTATTAATTTTAACTTTATTAATTTTAATATTATCAAATATATTTTTCTCAATAATTTAAAAAAAAAATATAGACAAAAATTTACCTTTTGAATGTGGATTTAATATAATTTCAAAAGCTATTCTTTACCTTCTTCATTACCTTCTTAATTAATATCATTAATGTTTTTAATTTTTGATGCTGAAATAATTTTATTAATACCTATTATTTTAGATTTATATAATTTAATATTAAATATTAATTAATTAAATTTATTAATTTTATTTTTATTATGATTAATTCTATTAATTGAATGAATAAATGGTTATTTTAATTGCTTAATATATATACTAGAAGAATTACAATTAATTTCTCATTAAAAAATTATTAAAAATGATATGTATATATATTTTATAAGAGTTAAAATTAACACTTTAATTTCGACTTAAAATTATGATTGAAAATTGATCTTATATGAAAAATAAATTGGATAAAGCTTCTAAAACTTTATAACTAATATTAAAAATATTATTATTTCTATATTTAAAAAATTAATATTTTCCCCAATATTTTCAAGATTATACTCTTTACTATAAGCTATTTAAATTTTAATTGTAACCAAAATAGAGGAAATACATTGTTAATAACTTTATTGAATTAATATAATTCCAATTAAATTTTATATTCCTATAATTTAAATTTAAAATACTATATTTTCAATATAAAAGTATTTACTATTGAGGAAGAGCATTTAATTAATATTTAAATTTAATATTTACTATTTCCTTAGGGTTATTGTCGCATCGCGATTGAATTTTCGATAAATTCTGACAGGTTGTAAATCCGTCTCGTGGTCTCGTTACGTTGCCCGCCAAATCAATATAGGATTTTTAGCTATATTAATCCTATGCAGACAAAAATCTGCGTGACTAATAAAGAACAACTCTCTCTAATAACAAAACAAGTTTATTTAATTGTTGTAATACACCGGGTTTCTCTCGATTGTAGCACTCAACGTCTCGACTAGACACCCTCTATTCTCCACTACACCCCGTCTACCTCCCTTGTTTA
>NW_016911011.1:15317-17030 GCF_001483705.2 Eufriesea mexicana
TCCGTTACCTTGGAGTGAGGGAAGGTTCCCCCGAAAAACCACGATAGTGGAGGAAACCCTCTCCTCCAAGGTGGGGTACCTGGGGTTCACCCGCGCGCCGGTGACCCCATCGGCCGTTTGTTACCCCTAGCGAAGGCCTGAGGCTTCCAACGTGTGCGGACCACGTGGAGCCCTCAGGCCTATTGTCAGCCAAGTCTTAAGAGCCGTCGCCTAATTTCGTTAAATTAGGGATTTCCAGGATTCTCGTGTTCCGCGACACGAGAAGTCAAAAGAAAAAAGGTACAGCAGTCAAACATGCTGAAGGCCCGATGCCGAAATTCCGATGCCGAATTGATCGACCCTAAGACCTGGCTGTTGGAAGACCGTAACGGGTCTTCCTTGTTCCACGACGGAACATCCCTCAAGCCTGTGCAATACACACGCTATCTATCTCTCTTAATATCATTCTACAGACATTCCGACAAAAGGATTTGCCGCTATCATTTGTTCTTTCTGCGCCAAACACCCGATACCGCCGATCGATACTCCTTGCTTTCCAAGCAGCCGCCCAAACGCTTCCATTGCGCTTCGTACACACATTCGCCTCGTCAAAACCGATACCGCTATTTATTATTTGATTGAGTCCTTCGCCATTCACTACCCCGCAACAATTTTATAAATTTTGATATAATTATTTCAATTAAAGTCTCTTCTCATATAATTCCATAAAAATAAATTATAATATAGGTTTCAAATAAAATTATTTATAAATTAAATTTAAATTTATAAAACTTAAAAAAGATATTAATTTTTTGTTAAATAGTAATTTATTTAATAAAAATATTAAATTATATATAAATTTACTTATAAAGATTCTAATAATTATTAATAATATTATACAAAAATTTATTAAACTATCTTCTTTTTATAAGTTAAATTTAAATTTAAATTATTATTTAATAAAATTGTTATAATTCGAAATGAATAAGAAATAATTGAAATTGTTCTAATTAATAAATTAAAATTTGTTAATAAATTTATTTTAGAAATTAAAAAATTTTCAATTATTAAATCTTTAGAGTAAAATCCAACTAAAAAAGGAAAACCAATTAATCTTAGTAATGAAAAAATAAAAATTATTCTTTTTATCGAATAGATATAAAATATTCCATTATAAAATTTAATATTTTGATTATTATTTAATTAATGAATATGTCTTCCTACACATATAAATGTTAATAATTTAAATATAGCATGAATAAATAAATGATGAAAAGCTAAATTTTTTAAGTTTATTGATAAAATTCTTATTATAAATCTTAATTGTCTTAAAGTTTGATAAGCAATAATTTTTGTAATGTCTCATTCAAAATTTGCAGAAATTCCAGAATATAATATAGTTAATCTTGACATCAATAAAATTATATTCTTAAAATTTAATTCTAATATTTCTTCATAACGAATTATTAAATAAACTTCAGCTGTTACTGAATGTAGGAGCTATTATTGCTATAGGTAATCATGTACAAAACGGAATTTGTGCCCTTTTATTAAAAATTGTTAGCCCATCGCAATCGAGAGTTGACCGTCAGTCACGATTAGATGAAATTTCGGAGATTGATATTAATTAATATGTCAAATTTAAGATAATGTAACGGTGTGTGAGCTATCGAAATCAAATAATTCTACGTATTAATTATTATACGATTTCTTATTTATTACTGAAAGAAATAT
>NW_016911011.1:17814-19908 GCF_001483705.2 Eufriesea mexicana
ATTATAGATATCACAAATCAATGTTTGTTTTATTAAATTATTTAAATTTATCAGAAAAGAATCGTGGTATTGGTGTCCGACGTGCAAAGTTCCACTATGTATCGTTCCTTGTTTTCGCGAATACCACACGTCAGCAACAGTTTAAATTTTTAATTTTTATAGACATTTGATTTTCTACTATGTTTTCCGTTTATTATGTATATACTATATGTTTATGTTACACGACTGCAAAAATATTAGTATTGAAATTGTTCATTTTATAAAATAAAGGGGCCTTTTTGATCCAATATTTCTACAGCGACATACTCTGTGTTTTACGAGTATATCCGTCATCGCTACGATGCTCCAGCCATCTTTCAACGAATCATGGGTGCTACCCTTCGCAGATTATACAAAACAATATTTAAATAAAGTTGGTAATATCATAATTACTGGAAATTATCAAGTACTTAACGCTCACGCTAATATTCCATTTGATGGACTAATTGGGTGATGACTTCTTTCGTGTCCATAAGGCTAAAATTATTACTCAAGCTCCAGTATTGCATTCGAGTCCATACCATTTCAAATTCCTCTTTGTCGAAATACACCTAAGAAATCCGTTTCCAGTATAAGAATCAATCCACGGACGGAAACAGTAATCCCTGTAAAATTAGTAAATTCTCACCATTTAAGAGAATGGCATATTAACATCGCGACAATTAAACAAAGACAATTCACTTCTAATACCTAATTCCATGGTTAAAGTTTCTAACGGAAAGGAGGCTTTCATCACAATTGTTAATACATCATTGAAGCCACAAACAATCCGAATTCTTGAATTATTAATCAAATCAATCCCAAATAATTCTTATATTTATAGTCTTGCTGCAAATCAAAAGCAGAATAACAGAAAACAAAGATTGCACGTGTTAAATGAGAATCTTCGACTTAAACATTTAAATGTAGAGGAATATCAAGCTGTATATAATGTGTGCGAAGAATTTGGTGACATTTCATCTCCCAACAGATTTACTATCGCGAACCACGGCAACCTCTCATACAATTCCCGTTACCGATGAAACACCAATTCAAAAAAAACTTATCGCTAACCGCAAATTCATAAAACTGAAGTACACAAACAAATCGAGAAAATGTTGAAACACGGCATAATTAAACCTTCAAATAGCCCTTGGTCTAGTTCTCTCTGTGTTGGTCCAGAAAAATCAGACGCGCCGGGTAAACGAAAATGGTGTATCGTGATAGATTATAGAAAATTAAACGAACGTACAATCGGTGACACGTATCCACTTCCTAACATAAAGGATATACTCGATCAATTAGGACACGCACAATATTTTACTACATTAGATCTGGCAAGTGGATTCCACCAAATTCCTACGGATCTCAAAGATAGTTCTAAAATCGCATTTTCAACACCAAATGGTCATTTTGAGTTTACTTGTATGCCATTTGGCCTCAAAAATGCTCCTGCCTGCTTTCAACGCGTGGTGAATAATGTCTTAACGGGTCTAACCAATATTCAATGTTTTGTCTATCTGAACGATGTCGTTATGTACAGTTCCACATTAGAGGATCATATTCATAAACTAAAAAATGTGTTTTCTAGACTGCGAGTATACAATTTAAAATTACAGCCGGACAAGTGCGAGTTCATGAAAAAATCATGTGAATACTTGGGTCACCTAATTTCAGACAGAGTAGAGCCTAACACTAATAAAATAAATGCCATTAATAGAGTTTCCAGACCGAAAAATCAAAAAGAGATTAAAATGGTCTTAGGTTTAATTGGGTATTACAGGAAATTTATTCCAAATTTGTCAACAATTGCGAAGCCACTAACTCAGTTGTCAAAAAAGGATGCGTCATTTTATTGGACGGAAGAACAAGAAAATTCGTTTTTAACCTTAAAGCAAAAATTAATCAGCAAACCAGTTTTTCAATTTCCAGATTTCTCTAAAGAATTTACTTTAACTACAGATGCATCTAATGTCGGAATAGGAGTCGTCCTACCGCAGATTTCAAATAATCAAGACCTGCCAGTCGCATACTATTCGCGTACCTTAAACAACGCAGAGCAGAACTACTTTACCA
>NW_016911011.1:22138-23961 GCF_001483705.2 Eufriesea mexicana
ATCAGCCTATTCAGATATTCTGTTCTTTTCTTCGCTGTTATTCAAGCTCAGTATAAGATATTATAATAGTCAGTTAACAGCCAAGTGAAGAATTAAAATCTAATAACCCTTTCGCAACGGCAGGTCTCGTCGCGGAATCACTCCCATAGAACGTAGCGACGTATCAAAGATGGAAGCATTACACGCATGCGGTCTTTAGTATTCAGGACCAGGTCTTTTGAAAAAAAGAAAAGAAAAATCGACTATCGTAATAACGCTTGTAATTTTTTGCGAAGGGAACTAAGCGAAACGATAGCACTTATCTTAATTCTTGTGGCCGGTGACTATAACCACCCGTAGTAGCGAAAGGGATAAAAGTAATATTCGAATACACATTCTACTATGGCGAGGAAAGCTAAAGAAACTAACTTAGATATAAGAAATTTAGTAACTCATCACTGGAAAACTGAAAAATTATATAGAGGAATTGGAAATGTCATAAACAAACGTTTTTCAACCGCCAAAAATATTATTAATTAAGGGTTTGGAGATGAAGGCAGAATTGAAGACAGATCTGAACATGGAAGGAAAAAAATTTTAAATTTATCTGAAGAACATTTTATTGTACGAAATGTGAAACAAAATCCAAGAATAAATGCCCCACAAATTAACACCGAGCTCCAGCCTTTGAGTAATAAAACTGTTTCTAATGAAACAGACCGTTGAATTTTGCGGAAGAATTCATACAATGGACGAACAGCCACAAGGAAACCATACGTTACTGCTGTAAATAGGAACAAAAAGAGTTTGGATTTTGCAAGAACAATTATTTCAAGACCTAGAGAATTTTGGAGAGATGTTACCATTTTGAGCCAAGAGTAAATTCAATATTTTGGGGCTGATGATCACAAAATTATAGCGAAAACCGAACGAAGAAATGGATCGCAAAATTATTCAAATACGGTAGTCATATTATGATTTGGGAATGTATCAATTACTACCGGGTAGGACATTTAAAATTTATGTAGGATCGGGGTGGGTGGATTGGCTAAAGTAATGTTGCGTTACTGCTTCTTAAGATACAATAAACTTATACTTATTAGCTACGAAACTAGAGACCCGCTACGGGTACGCTCGACTTTTACCTGTTAGACGCTATCTTGAAGACCGTGAAGGACTATTGCTGCCCGCGCCCTGGCACCATTATTTAAGCAGTCACTCTGTCCTTTTCCATACCCAGGCTATCCTTTTCAATCATACTTCTTTCCTACGCAACCTCGGAGGGCGCGGTACCTTTAAACACTCTGCACGCATATCTAATCTTTCACTCTAACCTAAATATTCATTGAAATCAATCCTCTTGTGCGCCGTCTCTTTCGTTCTGGGTCCAGACACTTTTGCCATTCTTCCAGGGCCGTACTTATTCCAATCCCACATTTATAACAGAAACAATAGATAAAATGGAAAACTTCAGTATGCTAAAGTATAATTTCAAGCAAAATGTTCAAAAAATTGGAAATTCTTGAAAGATTCAAATTAGATCAAGATAATGACTCGAAACACAAATCGGAAATTATTCAAGAGTAGTTACCATACCACTGTCCAAAGATCATAAATACGATACTACACAAATACAATAAATGCACCTGATCTAAATTCCATTGTGATGGTAAGGGACACATTAGATAAAAAAAATACGAAAGTATTCAATAACTAATAAAACGGAATTATACAGTAAATAACAAGAGGAATAGCATAATATAGAGGAAGAATATTTAAAAAAAACTTGTAAAATCAATGCCACATTTTCCGACGTGATAAAACAAAAAGGATACCCTACAAAA
>NW_016911012.1:0-804 GCF_001483705.2 Eufriesea mexicana
TGCTAGGTTAAGTTTGGATAGGTCGGGTTAGGTTAGGTTAGGTTAGGTTAGGTTACGTAAGGTATGGTTTGGGTCGGTTGGGTTAGGTTAGGTAAGGTTATGTCGGGTTATGTTAGGATGGGTTAGGTTAGGTAGGGTTACGTTAGGTCGGTTTAGGTTAGGCTAGGCCGGGTTACGTTGGGTTAGGTTACGTTTGGTTAGGTTAGGTCATGTTAGGTTATGTTAGGATGGGTTAGGTTAGGTAGGGTTACGTTAGGTCGGTTTAGGTTAGGCTAGGCCGGGTTACGTTGGGTTAGGTTACGTTTGGTTAGGTTAGGTCATGTTAGGTTATGTTAGGATGGGTTAGGTTAGGTAGGGTTACGTTAGGTCGGTTTAGGTTAGGCTAGGCCGGGTTACGTTGGGTTAGGTTACGTTTGGTTAGGTTAGGTTGTGTTGTGTTGAGTTCGGTTGGGTTGAGTTGGGTTGGGTTAGGTTATGTTATGTTAGGTTAGGTTACGTTACGTTGGGGTATTTTCGGATAGGTTAGGTTAGGCTAGGTTACGTAAGGTATGGTTTGGGTCGGTTGGGGTAGGTTAGGTAAGGTTATGTCGGGTTATGTTAGGATGGGTTAGGTTAGGTAGGGTTACGTTAGGTCGGTTTAGGTTAGGCTAGGCCGGGTTACGTTGGGTTAGGTTACGTTTGGTTAGGTTAGGTTGTGTTGTGTTGGGTTCGGTTGGGTTGAGTTGGGTTGGGTTAGGTTATGTTATGTTAGGTCAGGTTACGTTAATTTAGGTTAGGTTAGCTTTGGTTGGGTTACGTTACGTT
>NW_016911012.1:858-1131 GCF_001483705.2 Eufriesea mexicana
TTAGGTTAGGTTAGGTTAGGTTACGTTGGGGTTGTTTGGTTTGGGTTAGGTTGGTTTGGGTTATGTTAGGTTAGGTTAGATTAGGTGATGTTAGGTTAGGATAAGATAGGATAGTTTCGCATACATAAAGTTTGGTTAGGTAGGTTACGTTAGGTTTTGTGAGATTAGGTTAGGTTAGGTTAGGTTAGGTTAGGTGAGGTCACGTTACGACCGGTTAGGCCTGGTCATGTTAGGTAAGGTTCGGTCAGGTCAGGTCAGTTTATGTTAGGTTAG
>NW_016911013.1:0-525 GCF_001483705.2 Eufriesea mexicana
GTTGGGTTGTGTTGGGTTGGGTTGGTTGAGGTTTGGTTAGGTTAGGTTAGGTTAGGTTAGGTTCGGTCGGGTTAGGTTAGGTTAGGTTAGGTTAGGACAGGTGAAGTCATGTTACGCCAGGTTAGGCCAGGTTAGGTTTCGTTGTGATAGGTTAGGTTAGGTTCGTATAGGAAAGGTTTGGTTGGGTAGGTTACGTTACGTTTTGTGAGGTTAGGTTAGGTTAGGTTACGTTGGGATAGGATAGGTTAGGTTAAGTGAGGTCATGTTACGCCCGGTTATGCCAGGTCAAGTTTGGTTAGGTTAGGTTAGATCAGGTTAGGTTAGGTTCGGTTCGGCCTGGTCAGGTCACGTTCGTTTATGTTAGGATAGGTTAGGTTACGTTAGGTTAGGTTCGGAGTTAGGTTATGTTAGGTTTGGTCGGGTTAGTTTGGGTTCGGTTAGGTTAGATTGGGTTACGTCATTTGGGCTTAGGTTAGGTTAGGTCGGGTAAGGTTAGGTTATGTTAGGTTCGGTTAGGTTAGGTCA
>NW_016911014.1:0-12136 GCF_001483705.2 Eufriesea mexicana
TAGGTGTGGCTGTGTTAGGTTTGGTTAACTACGACTGCTGTGCTATGCACTGCGATTCTATGGACATATTCTCTCTACTCTCCTGTAATATTATCTACTCAGCTCTCGGGAGGCCAGTAATAGTGGTCTGGACCCGTTGGGTTGAGTTATGTTACGTTTGGTTAGGTTACGTTTTCTTAGGGTGGGACAGGATGACTTCGACTTTTGTACTGTACACTGCTATTCGGCGGATTTCTGCGCTCTTCATTGCTCTACTGCACTCTTCTCTCCTCTGAGGAGACCTGCATTAGCGGTCGCGGCACGTTCGGTTGAGATACGTTACGTTTGGTTAGGTTAGGTTAGGTTAAATTTCGTAAGAATGGCTCTGACTCTTGTGCTATACACTTCTTCTCGGTCGATATCTGCGCTCTGCATTGCTGTGCTATACTCTGATTGGCTCTCGTAAGGCCAGCAATCTCTTTCGTTGCACGTCGGTTTCGGTTACGATACGTCTGCCTGTGATACGATTGGTTAGGTTAAAATAGGGTAGCTTTGCCTATTGCGCTGTACATTGCTACACGGAGGAACTCTGCGCTCTGCTGTGTTCTAATACACACTGCGTTGCTCTGTGGATTCCAGAAATAGCGGCCGTGGCCCGTTATGTTTCGTTAGGCTACGTTTGGTTTCGTTAGGTTTGTCTGGGGTAGGATGGGATATCTTTCTTTTTCGTACTGTACATTGCCATTCTATGGACCTCTGCGTTCTGCTCACCTCTAATATGCCCTGCTTTGCGATGTGGGGGCCAGCAATGGTGGGATAGGCGCGTTAGGTTGGGATTGGCCACGTTTGACTGTGTTAGCTTATGCCACGTTAGGTTATGATGTCTTCTACCTTTCCACTTTACAATCCATTGCGGCGGATATCTGCTGTCTTCTGTGCTCTAGTATATTCTGCTTGGCTCCGGGGAGGTCAGCAATAGAGGTGTAGGAATGTTAGGTTGAGTTATGTTACTTATGTTTATGTTACGTCTTGTTATGTTAGAATATGATAACTTTGATTTTTGTGCTGTAAACTGCTATTCGGAGCATTTCTACGCTCCTCATTGGTATCCTATGCTCTGCTCGACCCCAGCGAGGCCTGCAGTAGAAGTCTCGGATCGTTAGTGTTAGTTATTCCAAGCTTGGTTAGGTTCGGTTCGGTAAGGTTAGATTAGGTTTTCTCTGACTTTTGTGCTGTACACTGCTACCTGGTGGCTTTCAGCGCTCTACTGCGCTCTAGTATTCCCTGCTTGTCTCTGGGAGGCCGGCAATGTTGGTCGCGGCAGTTTCGGTGAGATGGGTTACGTTTGGATAGGTTAGGTTAGGTTATGCTTCGTACGGATGACATTGACTCTTGTGCCTTGCACATCAGTGCAGCAGATTCATGTGCCCTCCTCTGCTCTAGTATATTCTTCTTTTCTCTGAGAGGGTCGGCAATAGTGGTCTTTTCTCGCTTGGTTGAGTTAGGCTACGATTGGTTCCGTTACGCTTGGTCAGGTTAGGAGAAGATAGCTTTGCCCTTTGCGCTGTACACTGCTATTCGGAGGGTTTCTGCTTTCTTCTGTGCCCTAATATGACCAGCATTGCTGTGGGGATGTCAGAAATAGCGGCCGCCGTACCTTAGGTCGAGTTTGGTTACGTTTATCTTGGTTACGACAGCATGGGATAGGTTGGATAGCTTTGACCTTTCTGCCATACACTGTCATCATTTTACCTCTGCGTTCCACTCTCCTCTAATATGTTCTACTTGGCGATGTCGATTCCAGCAATAGTGGCCTAGGGAAGTTAGGCTGTGTTAGGTTACATTTTGATACTATATGTTGTCTATGTTAGGTTAGGATACCTATGACTTTCTTGCTATAAACTACAATGCGTTGAATTAATCTGCTCCACTTTGCTCTAGTATATTCTGCTTGGCTCTGGAGAGGCAACCAATAGTGATATCGGCACGCTAGGTAGAGCCATGCTACGTTCGGTTATGTTACGTTTGTTTATGTTAGGATAAGGTAGCTACGACCATCGTGCTGTGTACTGCGATTATATGGATTTCTGCGCACTACTCTCCTGTAAGAAGTTCTGCTTGGCTATGAGGGGACACCAACAGTGGTCCCGGCACGTCAGGATGGGATAGGATACGTTTGGTTACGTTACGTTCGTCCTGGTTAGGAGAGTGTAGCTCTGTCTTTAGTGCTATGCACTGATATACGGTGGATTTCTGCGCTCCACAGTGCCCTAGTGCTTTCTTCATGTCTCTGGGGAAGCCAGTAATAGCGCTCACGGCGCGATAGGTTCAGATATAGTACGTTTGAATAGATTATGTTAGCTCTGGCTTGGTTTGGATATCTTCTACTTTTCAACTATACACAGCAGTTCCATAGATTCCAGCGCTCTTCTCTCATCTATTGTGCTCAGCTTGGCACTGTGGAGGCATGCAATACTGTTCGCAGCACGATTGCTTGGGACCGATTACATTTGGTTAGGTTAGGTTCGGTTGGGTTTGGTTAGAATAGCTTTGATGTATGTGCTCAACACGGATATCCTACGGCCACCTGTGCTGTACTCTGCTCTATCATATTCTGCTCGTCTGTGGGGAAGCCAGCAATTGTGTTCGCGGCATATTAGGTTTAGCTACTCTACGTTTCGGTGGGTTAGGTTAGGTACGATTAGGTCTGGATATCTTTGACTTTTGTGCTTTTCATTGCTATTTGGTGGCTTTCTGTGCTCTACTGTTTTCTATTATACTCTGCTCTACCCTATGGATGCCAGCAACAGTGGTCATGGCACGGTAGGTTTTGTTAGGCTACGTTTGGTAATATTACGATTGGTCAGGTTAGGATGGGATAGCTTTGGCTTTTGTGTTGTACGCCGCTGTTCGGAGGTTTTCTACGCTCTACGTTGCTCCACTGTTCTCTACTCGACTCCGTGGTGGTCAGCAATAATGGTCGCCGCATGGTGGGTTGAGTTAGATTCCGTTCCTCTAGCTTTGGTTACGTTTGGTTAGGAAAGGTTAGCTTTGACATATGTGCTCAAAACTGATATTCTATGGACATCTGTGCATTACACTGCTCTATCATATTCTCCTCCTTCCTGTGGAAGCCAGCAAGAGTGTCCGCGGCTGGATAGGTTGTGTTAGGTTACTTTTGGCAATGTTAGGTTTGTTCCTTCTAGGCGAAGATATCATTGACTTTTGCGCTATACACTGCCATCCTATGGACTTCGGCGCTCTGCTCTCCTCTAATATGTCCTGCCTTCCTCTGGGCAGGTCAGCAATAGCTGTCTAGGAATAATAGGACGAGATATGTTGCGTTTCGCTTTGTCATGTTTGGATAGGTTAGTTTAGGATATCTTTGGCTTTCGCACTATAAACCGCAATGCTGTGAATTGCTGCGTTCTACTTTGCTCTAGTATCTTCTGCTCGGCTCCGAGGAGGGCATCAACGGCCGACTCGTCACGCTGGGTTGAGTTAGGCTCTCTTTGGGTATGTTCTGTTGGTTTGGGTTAGGTTTGGGTTAGGTTTGGGTAGCATCGTCTTTTCTGATATGCACTGCGATACTACGGATTTCTACATTCTGCTCTCCACCTTTGTGCTCTGCTTGGCTCTGGCGATGCCAGCAATAGTGTTCGCGTCATGTAAGGTTGAGCTAAGTCACGTTTGGATATGTTACGGTTGGTTAAAGTAGGAGAGGGTAGTTTTGGCTTTAGCGCCATAGTCTGCCATTCGGTTGATTTCTGCGCCCTACAGCGCCCTAAAATTTTCGGCTTGGCTCTGGGATGGCCAGCATTAATGGTCTCGGCCCGTTATGTTATGTCAGGTAACGTTCGGTTCGGTTGGACTTGGCTAAGTTTGGTTAGGATAGCTATAACTTTTGTGCTGTGCACTGCAATTCGGTTGATTTCTGCACTCTACTCTGCTCTAGTATGCCCTGCTCGGCTCTCGGAAGGGCAGCAATGGCGGTCTCGGCACTTTATGTTGGAATAGGCTACGTTTGGCTATGTTCTGTTGGCTTGGGGTAGGCTTGGCAAGCTCCGACTATTCTTATATACACTGCGATTCTACGTATTTCTGAATTCTACGCTCCATCAGTGTTTTCTGCATGGCTCTAGGGTGGCCAGCAATAGTGGTCGAGTTGCGTTAAGTTTAGTAAGGTTACGTTTGGGTATGTAATGATTCACTATGTTAGGAGAGGTTAGCTTCGACTTTAGGGCTATAGTCTGCTATTTGGTGGATTTGTGCGCTCTACAGCGCTCTAATATTTTCAGCTCGGCTCTGGATGGGACAGCAATTGTGCTCTCGGCGCGTTAAGTTCGGTCACGTTACATACGGTTAGGTTGGGTTGGGATATGTTCGGTTCGATAGCTTTAACTCTTGTGCTGTACACTGCTTTCCGTTGGATTTCTGCGCTGTGCTTCGCTCGAGTATACCCTGCCCGGTTCTGAGGAGAGCAGCAATGGCCGACTCGGCACGCTAGGTTGAATTAGGCTATGTTTGGTTATGTTCTGTTGGTTTAGGTTGGGTTTGGGTAGCACTGTCTTTTTTGATATACACAGCGATTCTACGGATTTCGGCATTCTACCCTCCACGTTTGTGTTCTGTTTCACAATGTGGAGGCCAGCAGTAGAGATTTCGGCTCGTTTGGTTGAGTTTGGTTTCGTTGGTTTATGTTACTGTTTGGTGTGTTAGGAGAGGCTTGATTTGACTTTGGTACTGCAGTCTTCTATTAGGGGCATTTCTGCGCCCCACAGAAATCCAATGTTCTCAGCTTGTCTCGGGGAAGGCCAGAAATGGTTGTCTCGTCTCGTTACGTTGGGTCAGATTACGTTTGATTAGGAGGGGTAGGACTAAATTTTGTTAGGATAGATTTAACTTTTGTGCTATACACTGCTACTCGTTGAATATTTGCGGACCATGGTGTTCTAGTACGACTTGCTTGGCTCTGTGGAGGCCAGAAATAGTGTTCACGGCACGAGGATTGAGATCGGTTGCGTTCGGTTATGTAACGTTTGGAGTGGTTAGGAGAGAATAGCTTTGACTTTAGTGCTACAGCCTGTTGTTAGGTGGCTCTCTGTACCCAACAGTGCCCTAATATGTTCTGCTTTGCGCTGGGAAGGCCAGCAACTGCATTCTCAGCACAATATGTTTAGTCAGGTTACGCACGATTATGTTGGGTTAGGCTAAGTTTCGTTATCATGGCCTTAACTGTTTTGCTGTACACTGCTATTCGTTGTATTTCTGTCCTCTACTGTGCTCTAGCATGTCCTGCTTGGCACTGGGGAGGACAGAAATAGCGGTCGCGTTACGATGGTTTGGGTTAGGCCACGTTTGTATATGCTGAGGTCGGTTAGAGGAGGGTAGCCTCGACTTTGTCGCTATAGTCTCCAATTAGTTGGAAATCTGCGTTCCAAAGTGTTCTAACATTTTCAGCTTGACTGTGGCAAGGACAGACATGGTAGTCTCTGCACGTTATGTTGGGCCATGTTACGTCCGGTTAGGATTGGTTAGGATAAATTTGGATAGGACGGCTCCAACTTTTGTGCTGTGCACTGCTGTCCTGATGTCTTCTGCGATCTGCTGTGCTCTAGTATTTCCTGCTTGGCACTGGGGGGGATCATTAGCGTTTCGGCAAGTAAGGTTGAGTTAGGATGTGTTTGATTATGCCCTCTTGGTTTGGGTTAGGCTTACGCAGCTTGGAATGTTCTGATATACACTGCAATACTATTGATTTCTGGATTCTACTCGCCACTAGCGTGTTCCGCTTGGCTCTGGAGTGGCCAGCAATAGCGTTCGAGTTGCGTCAGCTTGAGCTAGGCTACGCTTGAATTGGTTACGGCTAGTTTGGTTAGTATAGGGTTTGACTATAGCCCTATAGTCTGCTATTAGCTGGATTTCTGGGCCCAACAGTGCTCTAATGTTTTCAGATTGGCACTGGGAAGCCCAGCAATAGCGCTCTCGTCACGCTACGTTTAGCCACGTTACGTTCGGTTAGGCTGGTTGGGCTAAGTTTGGTACAGGTAGCTTTATCTTTTGCTCTGTACACACCTTTTCGGTGGATCTATGCACTCTACACTGCTCTGGTAGGTCCTGCTCCGCTCTGGGGTTTGCAGAAATTGCGGTCTCGGCACGTTAGTTTGAGACTGCCTCCTACAGTGCTTTAATATTTTCAGCTTGTCTCTGTTAACGCCTGCAACAGTGATCTCGGCACGTTACCTTGTGTCAGGTTACGTTCGGCTAGGTTGGGTTAGGCAATGCTTAGTCAGGATAGCTTTGACCTTTGCGCTGTACGCTGCTCTTCGGTGGATTACTAAGCTTTACTGTGATCTAGTATGTCCCCCTTGGCTCTACGGAGGGCAGCAATAGCGGTCTCGGCACGTTAGGCTGAGTTAGGCCATGCTCGGTTATGTTCTGTTTATTAGGGTTTGGTTTGGGTAACTCTGACTTTCCCGATGTACACTGAGAATCTATGGACTTCTGCGTCCTACTCGCCACTAATGTGTTCTGCGTTGCTTTGGGGAGGACAGCAGCAGTGATCGCGGCCCGTTATGTTGAGCTAGGTTATGTTTGGTTATATTACGATTTGTTAGGTTAGGAGGCGATAGCTGTGACTTTGTGCTGTATTCGGCCCTTAGGTGGATTTCTGCACCCTGCACTGCTCTAATGTTCTCAGCTTGTCTCCGGCAAGGCCGGGAATAGTGGTCTCGGCATGTCATTGTGGGTCGGGTTACTTTCTGTTGGGATGGGTTAGGCTAAGTTTGGTCACGATAGCTTTAACTTTTGTGCTGTGCACTGATATTCGGTGGATATCTCTTCTCCACTGTGCTCTAGAATGCCCTGCTTGGCTCTGGGGAGGGCAGCAATAGCGGTCCCGGCTCGTTAGGTTGTGATATGCTATGTTTTTTTATGTTCCGTTTGCTTGGGTTAGGTTTGGGTAACTCTGACTTTTCCGATATACATTGTGATTCTATGGATTTCTCAGTCCGAATCCCCTATCATGTGATCTGTCTGGCTCTGTGGATGACAGCAACAGGGGTCGCGTCACGTTAGATTGAGATATGTTACCTTATGTTATGTTACGATTGGGTTGGTCAGGAGGGGATAGATTCGTCTTTAGTGCTGAATTCTGCTATTGGGTTTGATTTCTGCGCGCTACAGGGCTCTAACAATTTCAGCCTGGCTCTGGTAAAAGCCGGCAAGTGTGGTCTCGGCACGTTACGATGAGTCAGACTACGTTCGGCTGGGTTAGGTTAGGCCACGTTTGGTAAGGATAGCTTTAACTTTTGTGCTTTACACTGGTATTCGGTGGATGTCTGCTCTCTACTGACCGGTGGATGTCTGCTCTCTACTGTGCTTTACTATACTCGGCTCGAGACTGGGCACAACAGTAATTGTGATCTCGGAACGTAATTTATATTTAGGCAATGTTCGGCTATCTTATGTTAGTGCGGGTTAGGCATGGATAGCTTTGACTTTTGTGGTATACACTGTTCTTCGGTCGAAATCTGTGAACTGCGTAGGTCTACTAGCATCCGCTTGTCTCCAGGGAGTCGAACAATAGTGGTCGTAGCACGTTTGGTCTATCTAGGTTACGTTTGGTTAGGTCAGGTTTGGTTAAGATTGACACGGATGGCTTTGACTTTTGTGCTATACGCTGCTATTCGGTGGATTTCAGCGATCTACTGTGATCTACCATCACCTGCTATCATCTGGGAGTTCTTTAAATTGTGGCTGCGGCGCGTTAGGATTGGTAATATTGCGCTTGGTTAGGTTTGGTTTGTTTGGGTCAGGCTAGGATGTCTTTGACCTTCGTGCTATGCACTGCCACTCTATGCACCTCTGAGTTCTACTCCTCTGTAATGTGCCCTGCTTGGCGTTGGGGAGGACAGCTATTGTGAGCTTTGCACGTTAGGTGGGACTGGATACGTTTTATTAGGTTAGGTTACGTCAGATCAGGTTAGGATACATCTTACTTTTTTGCAGTGTCTGCTGTTCGTGCTATTCCAGCGTTCCACATTGCTGTGAAATACTCTGCTCAGCTATCGCGAGGCCAGCAGTAGATTTCTTGACACGTCATCTTGGTTTTCGTTACGTCTGCTTATGTCACGTTTGGTTAGGTTAGGAAAGGGTAGCTTTGACTTTTGTGCCGTACACTGCTGTTCCGTGGATTTCTGCGATCTACTGTCCTCTGATATGCTATGCTTGGCACTGGGGAGGCCAGCAATGGACGTCTCGGCTCGTTAAGTTTATCTATTCTACGTTTGTTTAGGTTAGGTTGAGTCAGGTTAGGATACGTTATCATTGACTTTTGTGCCATTTCCTGCAATTTGGTGTCCTTCTGCGCTCTGCTGTGCTCTAGTATACCCTGCTTGGCTCTGAGGAGGACAGTAATAGTGGTCTCGTCCTGTTAGGTTGAGTTATGTTACGTTTGGCTGCGTTATGTTAATTTGGGTCAGGTTGGGATGGATTTGACTTTCGTGTTGTACGCTGCTATTCGATGGATTTCTACTGTCAGCTGTGCTGTAGCATGTTCTGCTTCGCACTGGGGAACACAGTAATTGTGGTCTCGACAAGATACGTTGAAATAGGGTATGTTTGGTTAAGTTATGTTAGCTCTGGTTTGGTTTTTATAGCTTCGACTTTTCCGCTGGACCGTGCGATTCTATGGATTTCTGGGCTCTAATCTACCCTAATATGCTCTGCTTGGCGATGGGGAGGCCAGCAATTTTGGACTCGGCACGTTAGGTTTTGTTGGTCTACGTATGGTTGGGTTAGATTAGGTCAGGTTGGTTTAAGGTTTCTTTGAATTTTGCGCTATACGCTGCTATCTGTTCGCTTTCTGCTCTCTACTGTGCTCCAGTATATGCTGCTTGTCTCTAGGGAGGGAAGTAAATCTGGTCTCAGCACGTTAAGTTAAGTTAGGTTACGTTGCTTTTGTTACGTTTGGCTATGTTAGGACAGGATAGAGTTGACTTTCGTGGCATACGCTGCTATCCGTTTGATTTCTGCGCTCTACATTGCTCTTCTATATTCTGCCCGACTCTCGGGAGGCCAGCAGTAGTGCTCTCCGCACGTTAGAATGTGTTATGTTACGTTTGGTTAAGTTACGTCTTGTTAGATTGGGGTAGGATAGCTTTGACTTTTGTGCAGTACACTGCTATTCGGTGGATTACTGCGCTCTGCACTGCCCTACTATACTCTGCTCGACGAACGAGATGCCAGCAATAGTGCTCGCGGCACGTTATGGTGAGTATGTCTACGTTGGGTTTGGTTACGTTGGTTTGTGTTAGGTTCGGGTGTCTCTGACTTTCCGGCTGTACACTGAGATACTATGGATTTCTGCATCATGCTCTCCTCTATTATGTTTTGCATGCCTCAGGGGTTGCCAGCAATAGTAGATGCGGCACGTTAGGTTGTGTTATCTTTCTTTCGGTTGTGTTACGCTTGGCTAGTTTAGGGTAGGGAAACATTGACTTTCACGCTATACACTGCTACTTGGTGGACTCCTGCGCTCTTCATAACCCTACTATACTCTGTTCGACTCTGTAGAGACAAGTAATAGCTGTCGCGGCGCGATAGGTAGGGTTTGGTTACGTTTGGTTAGCTTAGGTCAGGTTACGTTTGGTGAGGATGGCTTTGACCTTCCTTCTATATAATGCTTTCGATGGATTTCTGAACTCTACTCTGCACTAATACGTTCTGCTTGGCCCTGGGGAGGCCAGCGGTGGATGTCTCCTCTCGTTACGTTTAGTTATTCTACGTTTAGTTACGTTAGGTTAGGCCAGGTTAGGTTTGGAAGTCTTTGAATTTTGTGCTATACACTCATATTTCGCGGCTTTCTGCGCTGTACCGCGCACTAGTATATTCTGCTTGGATATTGGGAGGCCAGCAGTAGTGGTTTCGGCTCGTTAGATTTTGTTAGATTGCGTTCGGTTGTATTACGTTTGGATAGGGTATGATAGGATATCTTTGACTTTTGTGCTATACGCGGCTATTCGGTGGACTTTTAGGCTCTACGTTGCTCTACTCTACACTGCTCAACCCATGGGATGCCAGTAATAGTGGTCCCGGCCCGTTAGGTTTAATTAGGTTACGTTTCGTTACGTTGCGTTAGTTCGGGTAGGTTTCGATAGATTTGACTGTCGTGGTGAACACTGCTATTCGGTGGATTTCTACGCACTACAGTGCTCAATTGTGCTCTGCATGTCTCTGGGGAAACCAGTAATGGTGGCCTCGGCACGATAGGTTGAGATAGGATACGCTTGCTCTGGTTACGTTAGCATTGGTTAGGCCCGTGTAGCTTAGACTTTTCCACTCTACACCGCGATTCCATGGATACCTGCGGTCTGCTATACTCTATTATGTTCTTAGTCGCTCTGTGGAGGCCAGAAATACTATTCGCGGCACGATAGGTTGAGTTACGTAACGATTTGTTGGGTTATGTTAGGTTAGCTTTGGTTAGGATCGCTTCCACTTCTGTGCTATACACTGCTGTTCGTTGGATTTCTCCGCTGTACTGCGATCTAATATTCTCTGCTTTATTCTGGGGAGGCCAGTAATTGTGGCTGCGGCGCGTTAGGTCGAGTTATGATTCCTTTGGTTAGGTTAGGTTTCTTTGTGTTAGGTTAGGAAATCTTTGACTTTTCGGTTATACACTGCCACTCCATGGACTTCTGCGCTCTAGTATCCTCTCAAATGCTCTGCCTAGCAATGGGGAGTCCAGCAATAGTGGTCTACGCACGTTAAGTTGAGTTCGGTTACGTTTGGTTATGTTACGTTTCGCAGGGTTACGTTAGGACACCTTTGACCCATGTGCTGTACACTGCGATACGGTGGATTTCAGCGCTCTACGTTGTTCAACTATGCTGTGCTCGGCTCTGGGCGGACAGTTATACTGATCCCGCCACATAGGGCTGTGTTAGGCTACGTTCAGTTATGTTACGTTTGGATAGGTGAGGATATGATAGCATCGACTTTTGTGCTATACACTGCTCACCGGTGTATTCTGCGGTTTACATTGCTATACTATACTCTGCTCGACTATGGCGAGGCCAGTAACAGTGATCTCGGCATTTGAGGTTGAGCTAGGCTACGTTTGGTTAGGATATGTTAGTCTGGGTTCTGTTTGGATTGCCGTGGCTTACGCGGTGTAGACTAGTGTTCGGTGGATTTATGCGTTCCACTGTCGTCTAGTATATTCTGCTTGGCGCTGTGGAGGCAGGCAATAATGGTATCGGCACGTAAGTTTGAGTCAAGCTACGTTCGGTTGTGTTACGTTTGGCTACGTTAGGATGGGGTAGCTCCGACTATTGTGCTATGCACAGCGATTCTATTGATTTCTGCGCTCTACTTTCCTCGAATATATTCAGCTTGGCCTTATGGAGGCCAGGCATATCGGTCGTGGCACGTTATGTTCTGTTGGGTTACGTTTGTATTGATTAGGTTGCGTTTGGTTAGTCTGCGATAGCTATGACTCTTGTGTTACTCACCGCAATTCTATGGACTTCTGCTCCATACTGCGTGCTACCACAATCTGCCTGTTTCCGGGGACGCCAGGTATAGTGGCCGCGGCACCTTAGGTTGACATATGTTACGTTTGGTGGGTTAATGCTTGGCTAGGTTAGGATGGGATAGATCTGACTTTTGTCTGTACTCTGCTATGCGGCGGATTTCTGGGCTCCACAGCGCTCTAATATGTTTTGCTTGGCTCTATGGTGGCCAGCAATCGTGGTCTCGGCACTTTATATTATGATAGGTTACGTTCGTCCAGGTTAGGTTAGGCCATGTTTGGTTACAATAGCTTCTACTTCTGTGCTATGCACTGGAATTCGGTGGCTTTCTGCGATCCACATTGCTCTAATATGCTCTGCTTAGCTCTAGGGACGCCGGCAAATGTAGTTTAGGCACGTTATGTAGAATTATGCTGCGTTTGGTCATGTTAGGTTTGGTTAGGTTAGGATAGGATAGCTTTGACTTTGGTGCTGTACACTGCTATGCGGAGGATCTCTGCTCTCTAGTGTGCTCAAATAGTCTCTGCTCGGCAGTGGGGAGGTCAGGAATAGTGGTCTAGGCGCGCTGGTTTGGGCTACGCAACGTTGTGTTGGGTAATGTTAGTTCGGGTTATGTCTGG
>NW_016911015.1:0-922 GCF_001483705.2 Eufriesea mexicana
TCCTTATTTATGAAAGAAAGATAGCTCACCATGATATTAGTCGAAAATGTCAATAAATTTGTACTTTCCAACCACATTCAGTATCACTGCAATGGCTATAGCACGCCAATAGAATTATTCCTCCTTATTTATGCAAGAAAGGTGGCTCACCGCGATATTAGTCTAAAACGTCAACAAAATTGAATTTTCCAGGAAGATTCTATAGCGCTGCAGTAGTAATAGCGCGCCAATAGTATCATATCTTTACTCCTTATTTGTGCAGGAAAGTTAGCTCACCACGATATTAGTCGAAAATGTCAATAAAATTGAACTTTCCAGCCGTTTTCTATAGCATTGCACTGGCTACAGCTCGCCATGAGCATCTTTCCTCCTTTTTTGTGCAAGGAAGCTTGCTCACCACGATATAAGTCGAAAATGTGAATAAAATTGAACTTTCCAGCCAGATTCTATTACATTGCGACGGCTATAGCACGCCAGTAGTATCTACCCTCCTTATTTATGCAATAAAGTTAGCTCACCACGATATTGGTTGAAAATGTCAACAAAATCGAATTTTCCAGGAAGATTCTATAGCTTTGCTATGCCCATAGCACGCCAATAGATTCTTTCCTCCTTATGTATGCAATGAAGTTAGCTCACCACGATATTGGTTGAAAATGTCAACAAAATCGAATTTTCCAGGAAGATTCTATAGCTTTGCTATGCCCATAGCACGCCAATAGATTCTTTCCTCCTTATGTATGCAAGAAAGTTAGCTCACAACGATGTTAGTCGAAAATGTCAATAAATTTGTGTTTTCCAACAACATTCCTATCATTGCAATGGCTATAGCACGCCAATAGAATTATTCCTCCTTATTTATGCAAGTAAGGTGGCTCACCGCGATATTAGACTAAAATGTCAGTAAAATTGAATTTTCCTG
>NW_016911016.1:0-244 GCF_001483705.2 Eufriesea mexicana
TGTTTGTATGGATGTATGTATGTATGTATGGATGGATGTATGTATGGATGTGTGTGGGTGCATGTATGGATGGGTGGATGTACGTATGGATGAATGTATGGGTGTATGTATGCATGTATGTATTGATATATGTATGCATGTATGGACGGAAGGATGTATGGATCGATTGATGTATGGATGTTTGGATGTATGGATGGATGGATGTATGGAAGGATGTATGTATGGATAGATGGATGTATGGATG